>NC_139956.1:2005421-2015421 GCF_963454915.1 Gymnoscopelus microlampas
AAGTTGAGCCTAGGCTCTGTACTTGGTCTGCTCTTTTCCCCTCTACCTCTTCTAAAGTTCCCCTCAGAATATAGGGATATTAGGGTTCATGTGGTTAATGTAAATAAAATAAAAAGGTCCTATCACGCAAAGATTTGGAGACCCCCCTGTAGTAACTCTGAGAACCCCCTAGGGGTCCCCGACCCCCTATTGAAGACCCCTGCTCTACAGGGAATTACTTGATATCTACACCAGGGGTCTTCAACAGGGGGTCCGGGGGGGTCCTCAGAGTTACTACAGGGGGTCCCCCAAATCTTTGTGTGATATGATTATTTGTTTTTACATTAACCACTTGAACCCTAGCATCGCTTTTCTGAGGAGAACTTTAGCCAAAAATAGCAGATCTACAAGCTCACTTGTAGATCTGCTATTTTTGGCAAAGAGTTATACAGTAGGTGTGTAGAGGGGAAAAAGAGCCGCAAAAGTTTATCTGAAACACAATTATATACAATATAGAGTAGGGGGTCCCTGCTTCATCTCTCTCTCAGCTAGGGGGTCCTTGGTCTGAAAACGTTGAAGACCCCTGATCTACACTACAGAAAACATTCAGTTGGACATTAAACACACACACACACACACACACACACACACACACACACACACACACACACACACACACACACACACACACACACACACACACACACACACACACACACACACACAGCTGACATTAATTAGTGATGTTGATTGCTATGTGGTCAAATGCGCATACAGCCTCAACGAGCCATCATTAACCAGCTAGTGTTACACTACACAGCTGACTGGCAATAATATGCGCATTTGTGTTGAAAACGCATCGCATCTGATCACTCTTATCTAATCCAAGGAAGTTGGAGCAACTCTCTAAAATGGTGGATTTTAGTTTGGCTGGTCAATTTGAGATGACAACAGCAACAAAGGTTAGTAGTAGACTATATGAGATGTAAGATGATCAGTTATCCAGTGGTCTACTCTATCCAAGATGTTTTAAAACGTTGACGACCAGCGCTACTCCTCCTGCGTGCGTCTCCCTATGAACGCCACGGGGCCACCGTGTGTGTGTGTGTGTGTGTGTGCGCGCGCGCGAGCGCGTGTGGAGAGGGGAGGGCTGGGGAGCTCAGCCTGCAGATACAACACGTTACAGACAGAGACGAGAGAGACTTCTCATTACGAGGTGTTTTACCGAGGGAGAACACTTCTCCATATGACGCTGTTAATGATGACTTTAAGAACGTTAAATACAATAATACAAATATTTTATTATAAAATATTTAAAAAAATATTTTTTATTTTTATTTTTTTAATTCCCGATCCCCGATCTTTTTTTGCCGATTCCGATCTTTTGAAAATGACGTGATCGGCCCCGATCCCCGATCACGTGATCGGATCGGGACATCCCTATGGCCGACCCTTACAAAATGTATATAGAAAGTTACTGTATGACAAGAGGCATTTACATATGTTCATTACCTTGGATGACATGGTGTGTCTCAACAGTGTGGTTGATGTGTGGTAGGTGAACTCTACAGGTCACAGTCCCTGCTTGCCTCACTGTCACGTCCCTCTGGACAACGTAACAGTGTTGAGAAGATGGTCTGTCTGTCCCTGAAGGTTCAGCAGTGATGATGTTTCCCTCTAGGTCCAGCCAAGACATCTCAGGTTGTGGATACCAGCACCCAGAAAAACATGTCAAAGATGAGCCGTCGTCTTTTGGTCCATTAGAAGTGATCACTGGTTGAGACTCAGCCCCTGCAAAAACAAATGAACATGATTATCTATCTATCTATAATGCCAACACTATTTACATTGTCAACAAATCTCAGCATTATAAGATATCAACAAACAAACAAATTTCACTGACAAATGCATACCAGAGTTGTATATGAAAGTAAAGAACAAAGTTGAACAAGAGTGAGCATGACATAGTGAGATATTCACAACTATGTTTGCTTAAACGGCTGTCCTCCATAAGATAACCCCCCCCCCCCCAACACACTCTCTCATTCACTCAACACAACACACATTATACAGTGCATCGCTAAAGCTTAATTTATAGTGTGACGGTGTTGCTTGCCAAAAAGAACAGACCTACATGCTAAAACATGTTGAATCGTGGCCCGTTTTTAGCTTGCAGATCTGTTCTTTTTGGCAAAAGACACCCTTGTGTGATGGAGAATAAATTAAGCATAACAGCCTTTTGTAAGTATTGCTATCTGTATTGTATGTAGGGGTTTCACCTAGCCTGGTTCCAGACCATATAGACCCCGCCCACTCTCTGAGTGAACTGCCCCTCTTGGTCTGGTGTTGTAATGTGAGCCTAGGATTTATTCGGTACAAAAAGTCCGTCCAATGAGAGTCAGAGGTGGTGATGGGGATCCCTTGTGATTGGTTTAGGGAAATTCTAATCACCTCCCCCTTGTAATCGCCTACACTGGAGCCAATGTCAGACTGAAGCTCCACGCAGCTTCAGTCTGATAATCAGGCTAGGTTTCACCAACTAGTCGACTTTAACTAGTCGACTAGTATAAGCACTAGTCAACCTCGTTGGTACTAGTCAACTATTTGATTTATTTTATTTTTTAGTCTACTATTCGATGTTTACCTATTATGTAATAATAAAGACGCAGAGAGTGAAATGAAAATTGTATTTTGTAAAACGGCAACTTCAAGCACTCTACATCACACAATGTAGTTGTAGCCTATCACAGTTTCTGAACATCAGCCTTGTGTTATTGACCAACAGCTGGATTTGTTGTTGTTTACTCTGTTTAACGAGAGACACGGCAGATACAGTCATTTTGGTGAGTCCAGTTTTCATTCCTTATTGTAGCAGCTAAAATGCTGTTGTTCACTGTTGCAGTGTAACGTTCTCACGTGTGCGTTTGTGTGTGTATATCCATTGTCATGGCAACCTACTGTAGCTGCTGCGGAATGCTGTTCCCCAGAGCTCAGAGACTCATGCTTATATTTTGTTAACTGTTTTTGTATAATTACTATTTATTTTCGTTTGATGTTCAGAAACTGTGATAGGCTCCTACTACATTGTGTGATTGTGTGATGTAGAATGCTTGAACTTGCCGTTTTACAAAATACAATTTATATTTCACTCTCTGTCTTTTATTATTACATATTAGTAAACATCGACTAGTCGACTACTACTAGGTCAAATTTGTCAACTAGTAATTTAGTAAAAATCAGTAGTTGTGAAAGGCCTAATTGTATGACTGCTGTTACTGCACATTGTTTACTGTGTGCTGACTGTATACACTGTATTTAAACATACATATTAAAATGTATTATTAAGTAATAATACTTAAAAGTAATTCAGGTAAGTAAAAAGTAATACATTATTAAATCATAAAAAAATACTTCAAAGAAACGAAATAAACCTATATTGCACACATACTGTAGAGCACAAAGCAGCGTGGGGAAGATATTATATCGCTGGCGCTAGGCGCTAAAATCAGTTTTGCACTGGCACAACAGCAGTGGAAGAAAGGGCCCTCTGTATTTAACTGCAGTGATTCTGTAACTACAACCAATAGGAACATTTTACCTAAACAAAACCACACCAGTAGTGTCATATATATATATATATATATATATTATCCAAGCACACATTTGGAAATTTCATGTAATGATATTCTGTTATTTCATGAAAACCAGTGGCTTAAAAACAATCTGCTGTTGTTCTGGTTTTTATTTTTATGAATCATACACAGATTTATTTTGTCTTGCTCTTTATTCCGCATCCATAATATTAACCACCAAATCTTACCAACACGGAGCTGGACCAAACTGCTGCTGTCCAAATGTGGAGCAAAACACTTGTACTCCCCCTCGTCTGAGAGCTGCACCCTGGTCAGCTTCATTGAGATGTTACCATGACGCAGCTCCTCAAGAAACAGGGACGTCCTCTTTTTGTACAGTGGGTTCTGAACAGATTCAGAAGCAATGTAATGTCCATCTTGGAGGAGATACACGTAAGCAGGCTTCAGGTCAGGTCTGGACCACTCCACCGTCTTCCTCGCCATGTCGTCATATGGTTCAATGTGACAAGGAAGGATCACATCCTCCCCCACTTTGGCCAGCACGGCCTGAGATGACCCAATCACGTGATATGTTCCTTAAAACAAAAACACAAATGTCCAGTGATATCAATTTACATTAACTTATGTCCATGATGTTCATGGGACACATTGTATTTCTACCCTTTATTGTTTCAAGTAAAACCATTCAACCCTTTTTCACTGTGTGTCCTAATCTATATGAAAATTGTCTAGAGGGTGGGTTGCCCGTGGACCATGTACATCACAAACGTATCATGCAGACTTGCGAGGCACACCATTGCCCCGATCCAGGGACCACGTAAGGGACCTCTGTTCAGAGGTCTGCCATGACAGTAGTCCAAAAAAATAAATTGAACAGTGAACACATTATGGGGTAATACACAACAGTGTTACAGCAGTGTTTAACATTTCAAATGGCCAGAACTCCATGACCATTGCTGATCAGCGCAATATAGAGGGTGCCAACGCGTCGTCACCACGGGGGGCGTTGGCATTGGGCAATGTTAAGTCAACCTGGTTTTTACCCCTCAAAGATGTCCACCTACCAAAAGACACTTGTTGACGCCCCTTTCAGGAATTTTGGCACGCTCTATAGGACTGGACCAGGGATCCAAACCAGGGATAACAGCAGACCTTTTTAGCCTAGGCAAAAAAGTCCAGTGCCGAGGCTAGATGTCAGAAGGACATAGGCTACCACAATGGCATAATATAGCGCTGGTTGTGTTTTCCATCACGTATGTCACACCAACTCATCACACGTCCAGGAGAGCGTGCACTGGGGCGTTACAATTATTATTATATCATCATGAACATGCAAGATATTAACAGTGTCGCAAAATGGAACAATATAGATACATAATATAGCACGTTGGCCAAGTCAGACAAACGTAAACCTTCGACTTCGGTTGACTTCAAAATATGAATTATTTGTCAAGTTATAGGAAAGTGACAGTAGCTACGTTTTAACAGCGGTTCAGCGGGCGAGTCTCCGGACGATCGCCGGGCGACGTAAATAAAATCCATCTTTTGAGATCAACATTGTCCCCCGCGGCCCCGCCCACTTCGCCTCATCGCCAGTAGTTGCCGGCTCTCATAGACATATAATGCACTTCCGGAAAATACTATTCTGAATCGCCCGCTGTTAAAACGCACCGTGACTTCTGGTCCGTTTTGGAACCTCTCCCTCCGGTACCGTTCCACGTAGCGGAGAGAGAGGTTCCAATTCCAAATGGGGTTAGCCCTGAAACATGACAATCATGGATGCATTCAGCCGTGTGTAGTGGATTTCTCCATTTATAACCCCGTACATCTACATTAACGTTCAGATTTCAAATATAAAGTGTTTACCCCATGGCCACGGATGTTATATTGATATACGGGTCCTCAGAAGTACCCGTATATTCCGTATTGTTCAATAAAAAGCATTGTAATCCGATCGGTGGCCATTTTCTCCGTTTTATCGCCATATGCCCTCAACTACGTGACCCTATCGGTTGGGAGGTGTATTGCACTCCTCTGATAGATTATGAGGAAAATGGCCACCGATCGGATTAAAATGCTTTTTATTTAACAATACGAAAGATACAGGTACTTAATTCTGCTGGTGCGTGCAAAATAGTAACATCCGTGGCCATGAGGTAAACACTTTATATTTGAAATCTGGACGTTAATGTAGATGTACGGGTTGTAAATGGAGAAATCCACCACATACGGTTGAAGTGCATCCATCTTTCCCTAAGAAAGTGAAACCAGGTTTTTAGAAAATAAAGGAAAGGAAAGAGAACTTAAACTGAGGGAAAACAACTCTACTAATTTATTCCAAAATAAAAGGTGAGCAGTGAGCGCAACTAAAGCCAGATGTGGACAACGGCATGCACGCTGAAAATAGCCGATCTACAAGCTCACAACGTGGCGCGGACCCAGCGCACTGTGAGCTTGTAAACTGTAAATAACTTTTAACTTTACCTGCCGCTGTCACGGATGTGTTGTAACAGATGTTCCACAATACCAGGCACATGCTGATATAAATCCAAATCGGTGATTTTACTCTACAGACATTGAAGTGGAAGGAAACATGTTGGACCAAGTGAACGGCCATGATTTCTAGCTCCTTAAGGAAAAGTTAACTTATTTTTTGTACCAAGCCCACAGAACCAAGGAGGATCATTGCAGCTGCCGTGTCCTGGCGGTCAAATCGGCATTGCAAGACTTCTGTATTTAAAACGCTACTGCGCATGCTTGTATCGTCTGGAACCCTAGTGCACCTGCTCTTTTGACACCAACACCGGCGTCAAATGCCGAAGAAGAGGGTAGTTCTGGGTGCTTTATGCGCTGGTGAGCAACTTCATTGAAATGAATAGGTTGGGGTGGGGGCTATTTAATTGTGTGACAGACAGCAGAGGTCACTGTTGCAATGCTGTTTTATTACGTTCTAAAAGAAGTGTGTGTGTGTGTGTGTGTGTGTGGATGCATACAATATAACTCTGGTCCAGAGTGTGTTACAGTGGACAGTTTAAAAGCACAGCTCAAGACATATTTCTTCACTCTTGCTTTTAGTTGATTTTTTCTCTTCTAAATCTCTGTGTTGTTATTCGTGTCTTTACTGTTTTGCTCACTGCCTCACTGCCTGTTATGTATTTTTTAGCCATTAATTTTATGCCAGTGTTTTTTGCCACTGTGTTATTGTGTACTTTATACATTTCTTTTTTGTTTTGTTCTGTAAAGCACTTTGCGCTGCGTTTAGGTCATGAAAGGTGCTATATAAATAAAGTTTATTATTATTACGCTCTGCCAGGCGCTCGGCTCTGCTTATAGACAAAGAATTCCACTGCCCTGCGAATGCTCAACTGTAAAAAATATAGCTCTGGTCCAAGGGAGAACTCCTTCTAGGCTATGGATCCGAGCTAGTAAAAATATACAAAACTACTTCGCTTACGCTACTCATCAAAACAAAGGCTGTTTTGTGTTCTTGAAAGTCTATTCTCCAGGGTTGGAAGGCCCTCATGGAAATTGTTGTATTTGCTCCACTGTGCCCCCTACAGTTTTGCTCAATGGTAATTTATATTGACCAGATCTGTAGGGGACGCAGTGGAGTACTTTTTTTTTTCCATCTGGCGGACATATTTGATTTTCTGCCCAAAAAGTATATTAAACAGAGAAGGTGGGGTCCTGAGAGGCTTCCCACCCTGGAGAATAGACTTTCAACAACACAAAGCAGCCTTTGTTTTGGTGAGTAGTTAAGTAGTTTTGTTTATAGACCAATTATTTGTTTACTAACATTGAGACTGGACGCACAGGTGATTGTTTCACTCAATCAATTCCCAACCTGTTGTTTTGGGGTGCGCAGTGCGCTGGTTTCAGCACACCCCAACCACAGAATGGGTTTCATACTAGTTCTACTGGCGCGCATACTGGTTCTTATCAGTGTGACGTCGTCTGTTAAGGCTATTTGTACTACAGTAGGAGCCCTCGCAGACAGTGGAAATAAGCGGAGGCAGAGCCGAGTGCCTGGCAGAGCGAATGCGGCCCACAGGTTAATATCAGAATACTGATATATTATTGATTTCAGCTGTTATGATTCTAAACACGCAAACATGACCCGCTTTCATTACTTCAGTCTATATTAGTAGCTTAATGACTAGTATTAACATTCTATTGTCTTTTTTATGGCCAATGTATTTGTACCAAGTTCAATCTTCAATCTGTGTGTGTGTGTGTGTGTGTGTGTGTGTGTGTGTGTGTGTGTGTGTGTGTGTGTGTGTGTGTGTGTGGGTCTTACCATAAAGGAAATGGACGCTACTACAAACAGGCATCAGAGGGGTATATGTACAGATGTCAAACCACATAGCTCCGTTCTCAGTCCCTTTCAGTCAGTCAGATTGTCAAGATGAAAGTTGCATCAACCTACATCATATCATGTGAGTACTTTATTTATAGCTTATTTTAATTGACTTTAACCATAACGATAAACAATATTTCTTATTTCAATTAGTAGATATGATGAAAAAAATATCCCCATTTTACTTAATTGAAGCAGAGCATCAGAAAACTTTGCCTTGCATGCATTTTCATTTACGATCAGTGGTGTAAAGTAAAGTACATGTACTCAAGTACTGTACTTAAGTTCAATTTTGAGGTATTTTGACTTTCTTCAGTAGGCCTATTTACAATTTTCAATACTTTTACTTCTACTCCACTACATCTCAGAGGCAAATATTATACTTTTACTCCACTACAATTATTTGAAAACTTTTGTTACTAGTTACTTTACAGATATGAATTATTATATCATTAGACATCATCATACATGAACCACTTTAGCCCTATTTTATACCTAGGCTATTTGAAAGTAGCAGATCTACAAGCTCACATTGCATCGCGATGTGACACAATCTGAGCTTGTAGATCTGCTATTTTCAAACATTTGAGTACTTTTACTTTTGGTACTTTAAGTACATGTTGATACCAAATACTTTTGTACTTTTACTCAAGTAGATGTTGAATTCCGGCCTTTTACTTGTAACAAGTGAAAGTGAAAAGTGATTAATAGTGTCTGTGGGTTTTATAAATATTGAACCAATGAAAAGTTAATTAACAAGAGCTTGTGACAAAATACTTTGGAACAGGTTCTTATTTATTTTATATTGTTTTACTTTTACTTTTGGTACTTTAAGTATATTTTGATGCCAACACTTTTGTACTTTTACTCAAGTACATTTTTAATTCAGACTTTTACTTGTAACAAAGTATTTCTACATGTAGATCAGCTGTTTTCGAAAAAGTTACTTTAAAAACTATATATATATATAATGTTTGTACTTCACCACATAAAGCTCTCATTAACTATCTCCCTCTCCCTCTCCCTCTCTCTCTCTCTCTCTCTCTCTCTCTCCCTCCCCCTCCCTCCCCCCCCCCTCTCTCTCTCTCTCTCTCTCTCTCTCTCCCCTCCCTCCCCCCTCCCCCCCCCCCCCCCCCCCACCCCTCTCTCTCCTCTCCTCTTCTCTCCCACCCCCTCCCCCCCCCCCCTCCTCTCTCTCTCTACATCTCTCTCTCTCTCTCTCTCTCTCTCTCTCTCTCTCACCACACACAGTGGTGTATTTCCTCATCTGTTGTGGACCTGCTCAACCAGATGGTGAGACAACTTCAATGCATTGCATCATGGGTAGTATGGCATCATGGGTAGTCTGGGACAGACAATTCACATGATGCGTTCCAACCATCCTGTTAATAATCACAGAATACATTTGAATTGCATGAATTATTGCAATATTATCCATCTGAGTAATCTGTGTTAAGATTGCATGTAGTTAGTAGAGAGACCTTTTTACACTCCTGAACCAGAGCACTCTTGTGGTCTCTTCCCATGATGCAGGGTTAGCTGTTATTTTGTGGTTTCTTTATCCTCATGTAGATGGACAGTGACAGATAGCAGCTCAGATCTGAACTACAAGTAGAATGTCTTTCCTTCTGAACTCTGTGTCTGCCTTTCCCTTTCCAGTGTCTCTGAAGGTCATCCCAGCCAGGTCTCAGTACTTCAAACTGAAGACCATCTCACTGAGCTGTGAGGAAGAAGAGAAGCCTGTGCTGGAGTGGTCTGTGAAAAGACACACCGGTGACAGTGTGAATGGCACCTGCAACAATAAATGGGGCGTCACTGAAGGTGTGTGTGTGTGTGTGTGTGTGTGCGTGTGCGCGTGCGTGTGCGCGTGCGTGTGCGCGTGCGCGTGCGCGCGCGTGTGTGTGTGTATGGAAGGATGGATAGATAAATACAGGGGCGTCAATTGGGTATGGCAGGCTATTGCAGCTGCCATACCCTGGCTCCAGGGAAGAAAAAAAAAAGAAGTACTTTTTTGATAATAAATCGGGAAAACCAGGCAAAAATAAGAATTAAATAACATAACCCTAACCTA
>NC_139956.1:2020421-2187921 GCF_963454915.1 Gymnoscopelus microlampas
GTGTGTGTGTGTGTGTGTGTGTGTGTGTGTGTGTGTGTGTGTGTGTGTGTGTGTGTGCGTGCGTGCGTGCGTGTAAAGGGGAGCTAGTAAGTTGTGTGGGTGGTGTGGAGTGATTCTCGCAAATGAAAATGTTCTTTGTAGAAAAAATAAAAACATAATTCATGTGATATTGTTCCTGTTTCTGATGAGGGTCAGATGTTGAAAGAGAAGTATACTCCCATTGTAAGAATGGAATGTGGAAATGCTCTCTCTATCTCAATGAGGAAGTTCCAATGTTTGGAACTACAGCCCATAGCTTTGTAGCGAG
Source organism: Gymnoscopelus microlampas (assembly GCF_963454915.1). Classification (NCBI taxonomy): domain Eukaryota; kingdom Metazoa; phylum Chordata; class Actinopteri; order Myctophiformes; family Myctophidae; genus Gymnoscopelus; species Gymnoscopelus microlampas. The sequence goes on from NC_139956.1 coordinate 2,020,729, forward strand.
ATCAAAGCGTGACATAACTCTCTATGTGTCTGAATCTTGTGTAGAAAAAATACAAAGTTAAGCCAATGGAACAATAGCACAGATAATGCAGTAGCATTCTAACTTCTGATTGGATGGGCAGCCTACAGCCCTGCCTCCAAAGTCTCCTCAATGTAAACCCTCCTCTCTTCCTGTGTCTACAAACACACACACACACACACACACACACACACACACACACACACACACACACACACACACACACACACACACACACACACACACACACACACACACACACACACACACACACACACACACACACACACACACACACACACACACACACACACAGTGTCCCTGATTGACCTGTATTCTCTGACTACTGTCAGTGTCCTCTTATGCCCTCTGCAGGTTGTAAAGTGTATGACATGTGTGTATGTCTTACTGATCACATCTATAAGACATAGAGGTCAGAGGTCACAGAGAAGGGTTTTAACACCTTAAATGGTTCAAACTTATGCTTACATTTTAATAGTGAAATAACAGATCTACAAGATCACTCAACCCAGTGCATAGTGAGCTTGTAGATCTGCCCTGAATAGAGACACCAGGATGAAAGCTGTTAGATCTCACTGTCAGTTTCTCTGTTTGACAAAACAAAAGTACATTTTAATGTTCCATTGATAGTGTAGACTTCTAATGTCTGCAGGACTGTTCTTTCTGCATCCATTTTGATCTGATTTACACTTTTTAAACAACTAAGTGTTTTCAGTCAGCAGGATGTTCACTGTCTGACTGAAAACATCAGGCCAGCTGAACTTGGAGATCTGAATGTGATGCAACAGTGTCCTCTAGTGGAGAAGAACACTGAATTTTCAACAGTTAAAATGTTTGACTTCTTAACCAGATTACAGGATTACTTTTACTGTTTTACTTTTTTTTTTAAGTAAAACATTTCAGTATTTTTTCCTCCACTGTTGGCTTTTAGGTTTTGAAAACAAAAGCAGTAAATGACAAATAACTTCAAATATACAAAGAAATAACTGACAATGGCCCATACCAATAATCAAAATAAACAATATGGCCACAATTTGTTCAACAAAATAGTGGAAATAGACAATCTACAAGCTCACAACACGTCACTTCACAACGCTTTGTGAACTTATAGATCTTCTATTTACTATATTCTTCTTTTTCATGTTAAAATATATGAACATTTTGGAACATGGAAACAATTATGACGGCGATTATATAATAACTGTGACATTACTATCAACCAATAGTAAGCAGTAGAAGGACTAGATCCTAGATCAGTCACATTACTATCAACCAATAGTAACAAAAATAACATCTAACTGAAAAACTATTTAAAGGGATAGTTCACCCAAAAAAATACATTTTTTTCCTATGTAGTCACCCCAAGGAGACTTGAATTCAGGGATATTTTTTAGTTTGTGTTGCATTCCTAAGCCAATAATTTGATGACCAGCGGACCGGTAGGAGACACAAAGGAGACTATTTGTGTGTCCTACCAGTACGCTGGTCATTAGTGATGAGCGGGTCGACCCGTAACCTGCGGGAGCCGCTGGTCAACCCGCGGCGCGGGTGGGTCGAGTCAGGATTTCAGAGGCAATTATGCGGGCTGCGGGTGAGCGGGTCAGCCGCTCTCACACGCAAAACAAAATAAAAATCACATGCTCTTGTTTTGTCTTTATTCCTAATAAGAATAAGAATAATAACAATAAAACAGTTTGAATACACTTGGGTTGTAAACTTGAAGATTATTTTCCTTCATGATTTTACCGTTTTTTTGTTTTGTTTTTTACCGTGGGTTGAGCCATAGATTTATATATGGGTTCGCGGGGCAGGTTGAGGCGGGTTGAGCGGGGCGGGTCATGAAAAAACCCGACCCGCACATCACTACTGGTCATCAAATTATTGGCTTAGGAATGCGAGAAAAAAAAAAAAAAGTAATTTTGGGGGTGAACTAACTAAGTAATTAAAGCAGCATCACAGATGAAATGAATGATTCTAACATGAAGCAGTGGATCACTCTGCTTTCATGTATAAATAATTCTAGCATGAAGCAGTGGACCACTCTGCTTTCATTTATAAATTATCCTGACATGAAGGATCCATCCAGTCAAAAGGAACTTAAGTTTCTTTTTACAGTTAGCTTCACAAACCACATTTATTTTTTGTCCTGAAAGCTTGTTGAAGATCATTTGAAATCAACATCATATCTGACCAAATAGCTGCTGTTTTATTATCCAACTGGTTAGAGCTAACCTGACTCTGTCAAATGGAAGAAGTTTGGGACACGCATTTTGTTTCACAGCCTACTTCCTGAAATCAAATGCAAATGAGATTTCCGGTGGGAGGGGGGGTTACCAGGCTAGGTTAGAGCAGCTGTCAGAGAAATGAGGAACATGGGTTGAAATCCCATTGGACTCTAGTCTTTGGTGTTTTTTTTTTTGCTTTTTTAAAATTCGGATATATATTTTTTAAATAATTATTTTGTAAAATATCTAAATGTCAATACAGCCACGCATTGATATTCTATTGTTATAAACATTTATGTTCTCTACAAACATCTTCATTGTTATAAAACTGTCTGTTTGTTGACTCAACTGCCGCCCGCCATCTTGCTTTCTTCTCTCTCTCTCTCGAGACAGACCCAGAGCCATAAAGAGAGTTCTGACACTAAGGTCGACTCCCATTGTAAGAATGGAATGCGGAAGTGCTCTGTCTATCTCAACGAGATCGTTCCAATGTTTGGAAGTTGGAACTATAGCCCATAGAGCTCGCTTTGCGGCGAGATCAGAGCGTGTCGTTACTCTCTTTTCTACACTCTGGCCAGACCCATAGATCTGGCTAGAGAGAGAGAGACATATATAGCTGAATTCCATTCCCCAAAACTCGGTCACTCGCTCACTCTCCTCGCTTCCTCCACTCGCGCCTAAGCCCCGCCCCTGCGAGGAGCCGAGGATTATTTGAGAGGACGAGTGGTCGAGCGGTTTCCCTCAAAGGATCGGACTGCACTCAGCAGCGTCATTTCAAAGCGACGGCAAATTCCGCGATCACTTATGACATCTCACACAGCTAGACCAGAGCCGTGGATGAAAATATACATGCATAGAATAATATGCAGGTATAGAATTATACAGAATATAAGAATAGACAATTCCTCAATGTGGATGGCCACATCGTTATCTTTATAGTTAACATTGTTGTGCAAGGCCATTTATTCCTGAAATAGTGAATGAAGCGCCAGGATGAGCAAACTTACATTTATGAATTTAATCCTGACCTGTCCCTCTTTTTGCTCGTACAGTCCCCAGAACCCCAGTACGAAAATGTACTCCATGAAGTGTAGATGTGTGTCAAAAAGGAAACGTCGCAGCCGAGGGGCGCGCAGAACGGTGGATGCATATTTATAGCAGGAACAGCTTCACATTTAACTATAGCCATACTCATTCAATTCTGAACCGATTCTTAAAATGTAAAATTCTCTATTTAGCTGTGAAGGGTCTTCTTTCATGTGTATCAGTCATGATTGTTTCACCAACAAACAATATTAAATATCGGCGGGTCCTTCTTCTCCATCGCGCTGTTCGCGCACCTCCCGTTTTCTTTTCTTTTTCTTCGTCCCAGAAGTTAAAAATGTTAACATAATCTTTGTCTCAGTCATTTATAGTAGTCCGTGTACTGCATTGAGGCATGCACGAATAGAAACAGCTTTTGAGACAGAAAGTGTGCACAATATATTACAATGTATAATTGTATTATGCTTTATATCATTCAACAACGCAATAAAGCCAGTGGCTTGTTGCGGTCTTTTCAGTTACTTTACACTGTGTGTGTGTGTGTGTGTGTGTGTGTGTGTGTGTGTGTGTGTGTGTGTGTGTGTGTGTGTGTGTGAGATGCGCAACGAGTGAGCGGCGGCGGCGAGGGGGGGGGGGGGGGTTGCGGCCGGTGTTTTCGGCACATGTGGAGGAGGAGGACCATGTAAACGTCACGGGAGAAGGGGAAAAAAACAAAAAAAAGTGTACACGTGATGCGGAAGTCTGCCGCGGAGGAGCTGTTGAGAGTGGTCGAGCATACACTTCATGTACACTCGCTCAATGCGGAAGTGGAGAGCCTCCTCGCCGACTCCACTCGACTCCACTCGCCCCCTCCAAGAAGCACATGAACAATTGGACCGCGACTACTTCCGGTTCGAAGTCGGAGTGACCGAGTGGGAGTGAGCGAGTGGCCGAGATTTTCGGTATTGGAATTTGGCTTTAAGAGAGTTATGACACGCTTTGATCTTGCCCAAAGCGGGCCGCTATGGACTATAGTTCCAAACAATGGAACTATGCCTTTGAGATGGAACGTGCATTTCCGCATTCCATTCATCCGATGGGAGTCAACGTTAGTGTAGTCACTCTCATATTACACCACGCTGGGTGTGACGGTTTGAAACTGCTTTACATGCGCAGTCGGCTATGATCAGGGCATAGACCATTGAGTTCTAGTGTACTTTATAGCATGTTATAGTATTAATGTGCAACAATTGACGTCGGAAGCAATCTATAATAACTTTATAAACTAATATAGTCTGACAAAGTTCTCTGCTGGGGATTGATCGATCAATTAAAACAAATAATGGAATTAAAGGAACTTGGAAAGTCGATGTGGATTTATGTCATCATCCTCCTGGTAATAAGGACCAGATGTTACAACACAGGTAAACGTTAAGTTACATGTTATATACAACTTATAAAAGTTATTGAAAACTGTCACAACACATGCATCCGTTACAGTATCTCCAATCGGAACCTCTCCCTCCGCTGTATAGCTCAGAGATGAGGTTCCACTAGCTGTAGAAAACGTCAGAATCATAAATATGTCTACGAGAGTTGTATTATACAGCTAAGGTTCCACTGCGTCGGGTACCGGCAGAGTGCGAGACTGGTGAACGGTGGCCAATATGGCTGATTCTTACCTTTTTCCGCACATCGTATCTAAAGGGTAAAGGTATCCCCCCTGCTCTCAGATGATTTCAATGTTAGCGGTCAAGAAAATGTAATCGAGGGGTTGGAGCAAGCGTTGAAATCGCTGTTTTAGTCAGCCTGTGACCAGTCAACCCCCGTCCGCATGCTTGCACAGTACTGCTCCCGTACGATTGCTTTGGGAAAACATGGCCACAGACTGACTAGAAAAGAGATTTAAACGCTTGTTTTAACCCGTCGGTTACATTTTCTTGACCGCTAAAATGTAAAACATCTGAGAGCAGGGGAATACCTTTACCCTTTAGATACGATGTGCTGAAAAACGTAAGAATCATGCATAGTGGACAATGTTCGCCCGTGTCGCACTCTGCCAGGACCCGACGCTGTGGAACCTCATCAGAGGAGATACACGGCGGTGAGAAAATGGTTCCAAACGGGGCTACAGTTACAGTGAAGTTATGGACAGGGAAGGGATGGGGCAGGGGCTCCAAAAGTTTAGTGAACAAATAAGGTAATGATGGTTTTATGCTATTACATTATTTATTGATAACATTGTAGCCTACTCGCTTATTGACATTAGTGTATGGTATGTGACGTGTGCTTGTTTCCGTGTTGCTCCACCGTAGCCATTTTGGGCGTTGCGTTGTGTTGTACCGCTTTCAGCCTCATGTGAACCATGGCTTCAACTGTAGTAAAAATAAACAAAACAACTTCCCCATTCACTGAAACAAAGGCTGTTTTGTGTTGTTGAAAGTCTGTTCTCCAGGGTGAGAAGACTCTCAGCAAGACAGAAATTATTTTATTTACTCCAACACAAAAGTGTGGAAAACGTAATACAGTGCATGTCTGAAAGTCACTTTAGTAATATTACTGTAATAATATTACTTTCCCCAGTAACGAGTAGTGTAACTTATTACAGCAGCCAAAATAGTAATATTATTACATATTACTGATCTAAATGTGGTTTGTAAAAAAAATAATGTCATTTAGTAGCCTAATATAATATGTAATATAATATATTACTCTTTATACCAATAAGTCATATAATATTGTTACTTTTTAAAAGGAGTAATACGTAATAAGTAACATATTACTTTCCTGAGTAATATTGCCCAACACTGACCATAAACACTGTTTATAATTAACACTACCAACATTCTAACTTTATTCAGGAACAGTATTTTCTAGTTATAGTGTCCATAGAGTACAGAAGTCCTGACGTCACTCGTTCATCCCCTGGTTCGTAAAGTAATTTCTCTATGGAGAATAACATTGGGTCATCTTAGAATCGTCTAATAAGAATTGTGTTCCAAAAATAAACAACTGTCTCTGCGATATTGTCAGGGAGGCTCTATAGTCAGTCACTTATATTTGATACAGTCTATTTCTGGCCAGGGTCATTTGTTTATTTTTGCAACTCAGTTCTTATTTGACGCGATATTAAACATGTCTATGGGGATTCAGAACGGGGGTGGAAAACCGCGAACCAGGTAGGATGTGTGAATTATGTACTTCGGTGCTCTATTGTGCCCTGCTTTATAGACCACTAGTCCATAGAGACACACGGGCGGAAACGGAAGGCCTACAAATTCACGCCCACTTTTGACACTCGGGGTCCGTTAGAACGATGAACTGCAGCTCTCAATGCAATCTCTATGAGAGGCATTGTAAAATACCGTAATTTCACTGGTTAACTACTGAAGCTGTAGCGATTTTTTTTGTGTTCTAATAAACTGTCCCATTTGTTTAATTTGTCCTTTTTAATGTCCCATATCTGTCATCTCGATATACTACCCACAATATACTATAATATACTCCATCAGTATGTCAAAACCGCTAGCATCGGAGATCTATAGTTTAAGTGGTCGCACGGTATATACGTCACGGACGCATCCCTTGAGGTTTTCAATACCCAGAAAACTGGCGAAAGTGTCCGTTTTCAATATGTTTTGGTCATTATCTCTGGAACAGAAGGTCCAATCTGCTCAGTTCAAAGCTTGTTGGATGCGTGACTTTGAGGACATTAAGCACGCAATGACACATTTTCGGGTTATTTTTTTATTTTTTTAGGGGAGGCGAGATCTTAGTTGGGCAGGCGACCGCCTGTCCTGTCTCTACAGCGAACAGCCTTTTTGCATGTAGTTTAAGCGCAAGGGAGCGGGGGGCGGGGGGCGGGTGGGGAGAGAGTCAGCGCACTGAAGTCAAGGCACAGACTACTGTGTTGTTGACAGACAACGGATGCACGCTTATGAGAAACAACAAGAATAAAACCTGGCAAAACAGTTGCGTGCATTAGCGCAAGATGAGGATAAATGAAACATTCAGTCTAAATGTCCAGTAATTCGCAACTACTACCACTACTTTTGCATTTGAAACTTTACATTTCTCTAAATATTATAAACTCTCAGGACAGCCTAAGTACAAATATAATTTATGAAAAGGCTACTATAGGCTACAGTGAAGTCGGACTGAATGACTGAAACGTTTTTTCTTTTTTTTTAACTCTCTTGGTGATTATCTGGCACTGTAGTTGTGAATTATTAGCAAACTGGACTGGTCTCTCCAGTGTGGGTACACCGCTGGTCAGCGCTCGGCACTCGTAAAGACAGTGATGTCACTGAAATGCGACAAATTGTCTGTCTGCCGTCTACCCTCTGCTGTGTTAACATTATGGGTAACTCGTTAAAGTGGCAAATTAAATGTGAAACACATCAACTATTAAGAAAACAAGAAGATATGTTGACAAAGACACTCCATACATTTGGAAACGTATTTTTATTTAAATATCGTCTCCAGTTAATGTAGGAATATTTTAAACGATTTCTAACTCTCATGTCCTCTCATAGGGAATGCATTGAGAGCTGCAGTCCATCGTTCTAACGGACCCCGAGTAGCGGCGCAAATCCAAAAGTGGGCGTGAATTTGTAGGCCTTCCGTTTCCGGCCGTGTGTGTCTATACTGTGTGCAGGATGTGTGCAGTAAAAGTATTAACAGACTTTGGGTTATGTGCTGTACAGCAATAGTCCCAAACATTTTTATCCCCAAGGACCCCTTCCAATATATTCAACAATACCATATTCATTACCAACCACCCACAATATATGTTAAATTGTGTGTTAAATGTGGAAGTAACAAAGAAACATTTATTCATTAAGTAACCAACAATGTACCACATTGTACTTTATAGTTAATAAATGGAGATATTTGATATTGGTATTAGTAATGTGACTCGTCTCGTTGAGACGTTGATGAGACAGGGGTTATTATGAGTTGGTGTCATATTAGCCTCGGAAACCCATGCCTTTTTTTTTGTTTCAAAAGAAAAAAAGCCTGGGAGAACCTTGCAGGAACGCTGGTCTTAGGACCTTGTTATCTCCTAACCGATCAGAGTGCTCCAAACCCAGGCGCTGGAATCCAGCGCCTGGGTTTGGCTCCGCCCTTCAAGACCATCGATTGGGCTCGTTCTTTCAGTCTAGTGTCATATTAGCTCTGTGTAGAATTACTGGTCTACATTAAGTCAGTCCACCTTAAGGCCAGGTTAGCTCATTTCATTAGCTTGTTTACTCTGTGACATTGTGTCTAATGTTGGGTTTGAACCGCAAACAGAGCCAATATCAGCATTATTGTTATTATTATGTAATATGTTATATTATTGACTATTATTATAGTCCCTACCCGGGGATGTGCGTATTCAAAATATTGGGCAGACTTTTAGTTATGTGTGTTCCTATGAGTCGATGTGGTAACAGCCCAACTCACTCCAAATCCAACTCACTCCAGACATCTCCCTCCACAGCAGAGCCCAACTCACTCCACACACTACTTGCCCAACTCACTCCATACACTTGGCCAACTCCCTACACACACTTGGCCAACTCACTCCACAAATTTAATTTGCACAACTCACTCCACAAATTATTATTGAGGAAGACATTTGTGCTTAAGTACAATATTGAGGAATTAAGTACAATATTGAGGAATTTGTTACTTTTAACTCTATTCTGTTTTAGGCTTGGTTAAAGTTTTAAATACTGTCTCTACAAAACAACTTAATGGTTCTGGGGGGTGGGGGGGGCTCGCTGGCCACTTTGGCACTTGGAGTCCAGTGTTTGTTAGATGTCTTATTCTATTGTTTGTCAAATCAAGAGGTGTTGTTATATTCCTCGTTAAGGTTTTGTTTTTTGACCTAAACCAAAGTGGATCCAAAGTTTCTCTTTATATTGCATGTAACCAAATGAACCCAAAGGTTTAAGAAACACTGCTCTAAATACCAGGTTTATACACAGGTTTATATAAAAGCTACAAGCTGCTGTTCATAACACAACACAAGAGGTCAAATGTAGGAATGGAACAGTTTATTTGACAAAAGGGGCAGTGTAAAACAACAGGTAAAACAACACAGTTACTATAACATAACCGCATTATTATAGAAAAAAAGGTTAAAAAATATAAAAGGTTGCAAAATGGTAATAAAAAAAGAACACAGTTACTATAACATAAAAAACAATATGTGGATCCAATATGTAGTGGAGTAGAGGTAAAACCATTGGAAGTTGGGAATACTCAAATAACGCACAAATACCCAACATTGTACATTACAGTACAGTACAGTACTTAAGTTAATGTACTTAGTTACTTTACACCACTGACACATTGAACCAATATTACACTGGTGACATTGCATGGAGTGAGTTGGGTTTGGTCCTGGAGTGAGTTGGCTTTGGTCCTGGAGGGAGTTGGTCTTTGGTCCTGGAGGGAGTTGTCCCAGCCCTGGAGTGAGTTGGGCGAATATTTCTTAAGTCTTCATGGAGTGAGTTGGATTTGGAGTGAGTTGGGTGGTATTCGTCGATGTCTGCCTGTCAGTTACAACACACACACACACACACACACACACACACACACACACACACACACACACACACACACACACACACACACACACACACACACACACACACACACACACACAGGACTGGAGTACTTTTTTTGGACCTGGTGGTCTGATGTAAATAACCTTTTAATGTGCTCCTGCTACAACGAGTGGAAAGGACAACTAACTTACTAGGCTAATCAAAATGCTCATTTATTAATCTGATAGTGTTATAAACGTAGATGCAGATGGATCTACACTTGTCAATTTATGATGGGCTGTTTTTGTCGATTTGCTGCAGTGCTGTAAACGCTGGGTCAGACTTGCCCCCGTTGCATATAAGGATTATAATCTATGATAATGAATAGGTAAAATCGCAGCCTTTGCGATTTGCTACTCGTGTGGTTTCAAATCCCAATTTCGGTTTGAAAACGATTAATCGTTCAGCCTTACGCGCACGCGCGCGCACACACACACACACACACACGGCAGCTCCACACGTCGTAATTCACAGCATGGAGGCAGGTCGGACAGCTTATGCTCCGTAGCGTGGGGATGTGCTGTGTACAACCATGAGAAGTTGATGTTTAAGATGTTTGAGCTAATTAACAACCTGGATTTTAACAATGAAGATGAAGATGACTAGGGTTGTCCCGATACCGATACCAGTATCGGTACTCGGTAAAGCTCCCGATACTTTTACCCGATACCAAAACAATGACGGCCGCTGGTATATTAACATGGCATTGTTAACAGCTGTGCCTCAAACAAAGTTATAACCACTTTAAGTTTCTAACTTGTGGTCATATTCGCGATACTTTTCAGTTGTGTGGTGGTACTTATAGATGGATTTTACTGTAACAGAAAGTTCTGTCTACCGTCCAGTCAGAGAGCATGGTTCACACTCACAGACCGGAGCCGGCTCTGTTATTCACAGACGGAGCTAGCGTTATTATTAGCCGTAGCCGGTGTTGCCAGATTCTGCTGGAGAGAAACAAGCAGCCAGGTCTATAAAAATAAGGCCAAAATAAGCAACTAGGGCAGGTCAGTCAAACTTTAATGTCTAATATTGTTTTATGTTTTCTCAAACATTTGCATGCCAAGAGGAAGGACCCCTCAATATGTACAATCTACTTTACAGAAAAACAATACAAAAGTCGCTTATAATAAACGGATTTGGCAACACTGGTCAGAATGGAACGGTACAGCAGCTAGTATTTTTGATTCTGCTTCTACAGAAATATGCTCTTAACCTAGCTCTGCTCCATAGCGTGTCTGACAAAAGCCTCATTTATGCTCGTTATGCACGACGGTGTCGCGCGCTGAAAACAGCAGATCTACAAGCTCACAACGCGTTGCAGACGCGACCTGTTGTGAGCTTGTAGTTCTGCTCGGAGTATGAGTCGGCGCTAATACAGGGAAAGTGGACAGGACAGCTGATTAGTGTTAGAAGGAGTTCTCCTTAATTTTATGGTACTGTCGTACCTTTCTCCTCACACCCGCGGTAGCGCAGGCTGCTCGTCTTTATTAATAAATAAATAAATAATACACTTTCGCTACTGACCAAAACAAAGACAGTTTTATAGAGTTGAAAGCCTTCTTTCCTTAATGAACTGTTTGGTTGCTATATGTCTATGAAATTAACTCAAGGACCCCAACGGAAACAAGTCCGCAAGGACTTTTTTGGCCGGACCTTTTAGAAAAAAGTATTATAAATGTAACTGTGTTGTTTTACATTCTTTTGCCTAATAAAAAATTCAATCAATCAAAAAAAATGGGGACACTCTGAGCCCCCCACCTCACGTCTAAAATACACTTTTTGGCCAGAAAATAAAATATTTCACCGGAAGGAAAAAATGTATATGGTGCCCTGTACAGCATTGGTCCTCAACGTGGTGTCCGGGGACCCCCAGGGGTGCTTGAGGGAGTACCAGGGGGTCCCCAGCTAAATAATGCATAGTTATGAACCAAATGGACCCTTATGGGTCTGTAACTCTGAGAGTGTAAAAATGGAACCAAATGGACCCGTTGTACACTCTCAAGAGTTAAATTAGCATGGATTTTACAATATAAATTGGGGCCCCATGAGATAAAAATGCAATTAAATGGGGGTCCGTAGCCCTAATGCATGTCAAATTGGGGGTCCTTAAAATTAAAATGGTTGGGAATTGACTGCTAGAGCCGTAGTATTCTTCTCTTATGGGGGTCCCTGGCATATATTTTCAAATGGGGGTCAACGGGCTAATAAGTGTCAATTTGGGGGTCCTTGACATGTAACAGTTTGAGAACCACTGCTCTACAGATCTGGTATTTTAATTGTTCTATTGACCAGATTTTTCCTTCCAGTGAAATATTTTCTTTTCTGGCCAAAAAGTGTATTTTATACGTGAGGTGGACCAGAGCTACTATTAACCAAGTAAACAGAAAGTTATTAACGCAATTTTAACAATAATTATTATTAAAATAACAAGTACATGTACAAGGCATAACAATGAAATGAAATTGGAGAAAAAGGGGGTAAAATAAGTGGTTACTAAAAAAAACCCATAAAGTACTCGTATTGGTTCTCGGTATCGGCGAGTACTGAAAATTGAGTACTCGTACTCGTACGGGACATCCCTAAAGATGATATCCAAAGCACCCTCCCGCTCTTATAACGCAGTGTGAGCGGAAACGGCCCGTAAATGAATGTCCTTTATAAGTTTAAGCGCGTTCTCTGTGTGTGCCAGACGGCAACAGTATAACAACAGACGCATACGCAGTTTGATGATCATCCCATAGCTTGCAGGGCTGTAACCATGGTGACGATAGTTCCCATAGCCTGAATTCTGAATCTCCCGGTGTTTACATAAAAACTCTAATAAACAGCTTACATTTTGGGAAAGTGAAAAAAGGGCATCGTTATTTTGTGCATATGCTAATGGTCAATTAGTCCCCCCAGGAATCCGCGGAGAAAAAGTCTTGATTCCACGGAGAGCAATTCTGGATTCCGCGGCTTTCTGCGGACATTAAAAACAACCTAAAATGACCATTTATCAAGCAAAAATAGATTAAGTTTTAATAATCAAGTAAAATCCTTTATGAAATAGATACAATTAATTGTTATACCATTCTAAAACACAAAAATACCGTGGAACCTAGTAATTGAGTCAAGGTTACTGAATAGAGGTGGTCCGATCAGGCCGATAGCAATCACTGATCCAATCATGTGTGAGGGCATTTCTATTTTGTATTATTATTATTATTATTATTATTATTATTATTATTATTACAAAGTATACATTAACCACTTCAGCCTTATATATTCTGTCTATTTTCAAAAGGTTTTATATAGGGATGTCCGATTTTATCGGCCTCCCGATATTATCGGCCGATATTAGCATAAAAATTGATATCGGGAAAATATCGGTATCGGTTTTTGAAAAAAAAAAATTTTTTTTTTTTTTTTTTTTTTTTTTTGCTTTATAAATAAGTTACAGGAGTTTTTACTGTATATGGTGTGTGTTATATGAAATTTGAGCTTACCCTAATCACAATAATCCCCGCATATATCGGTATCGGTTGATATCGGTATCGGTAATTAAGAGTTGGACAATATCGGTATATCGGTTATCGGTAAAAAAGCCAATATCGGACAACCCTAGTTTTATACGTTTTGAAAACTTGAAATGGGACATTCTGCATAATAAGTACATTTCATTTGGACTTTTAAGTATATTTTGATACCAATACTTTTGTACTTTTACTCGAGTGAATTTTGAATTCCGGACTTTTACTTGTAACAGAGTTTTCTATATTGCAGTATTGATACTTTTACTTAAGTAAAACCAGGGGTGCAATGCTCACTGGACGGCCTTGCACGGCGTGCCGGAACCTATTTGACCAGGAGCAAGCGCAGGCACACGCATAGATTTAAAACTACTTTAAATTCACACCTCAACAAAGTTTACAAAGGCTCTCGACTCACACCAGGTACATTAACATAGGAATTAGCCTAGATGCATATCAATTGTCCATTGTGTGACCTACAGTATAGTGTAGGTGTTAAGCGACGTGCACGTCACATCATTAAAATACAGTGCAAGCACTTCCCAAATGAGCATAGCAACACTGAGTAAAACATTTGAGTACTTTTTCCACCACTGCACTATATGATTGATCACACCAGGGTTTCCGCTAGGCATTTTTTGGGCCGGCCACCATGGCCGGCAGGATCATATTTTACCTGCCAAAGAATAAATTTACCGGCCATATATTATAATTAATAAGTATTCGCCTGGTTTTCCTAAACATATCAGTAAATTATGCCTAAACCTAACCTTATTCCTAATCTTAACCTCAGTAGAACTATACCTAATCCTAAACCTATTTCTACCCTTATCCTCAGTAAAACAAATACAAGAATACAAGAACCGCTGGTCTGCCTGAAAAATGGGGGCCAGGGTGTTTTGGGGCGAGCTGCGGCAAAGCCTTTCCCTGCGCAACACCGTTGCCCAACTTTCACCACTTTATCCATTGCAGACAGACAGTCACTGTGCTTGCATAATATCCAGGACCCACACGTGTTCGGGTCCCTTTATCGACAACTGGGTCCGCTTTTGTTCAGATTCTATCACCTCGAAAAATCCCGGTTCTGTTTATCAACACACGCGAGCGAACCACGCTGGCTGATTAGGAGGAGACAGCAGGTCTATCAGCTGTGTTGTGTCGTATCAAAAATAGCAGACATACAAGCTCACAACGCGGCGCGTTGCAACATGCTGTGAGCTAGTAGCTCTGATATTTTCAATGCACGACACCATCGTACAACGAATAGGCGAATCTACAACTGCAGCGCACAGCAGCAGCAGAGCAGGCTGTCAGAATTAAACCACACAGTCAGATCATGATAAAAAACTTTAAATGATTATGATTTTAATGGTTGTTTGTAGCCAACTACTTTATCCAAATAATATTAATAATAGGCTTAAATGATAAAATAGCCTAATAACAGCATTTTCCCAACCGGCCATGGTGGCCGGTGGTGTTTATAATTACCGGCCAATTAAAACTTTTACCGGTAAATATCGGCTAACGGAATCCCTGGATCACACACTGACATTTCACCAGCATGAGATCCAGACCTGACACCACACACAACACACTGTACATTGTCTAAATACACATTAAACATTACACATTAATATCTCTACTCTAAATACATTGTTTTGTTTTAAGGACAACGTCAGCTCATAGTGTCATCTCAGCCTGTGAGGGTCATGGAGGGAGATGATGTCATCCTTCCTTGTCACATTGAACCACCTGAGAACATGGAGAGGGGGACGGTGTGGTGGTACAGACCTGACCTGCCGAAGCCTAACGATGTGCACCGTCTCCAAGATGGACGTGTCATTACTGACATTGTGAACCCGTTGTACAAAGGGAGGACGTCTCTGTTTCATGATCAGATGTCTCGTGGTAACATCTCACTGAAGCTGACCATGGTGAAGCTCTCAGACCAGGGGACGTACTGGTGTTTAGTTCCAGGCCTGAACATCAAAAGTTCTATCCAGCTCCTTGTTGGTAAGATTTACTGTTCATAAACAATGGATGTAAAAACAACAATAAAGATCATGACAACATAGCTGTCATTAAGTCAATACTAAAAGGCTCAGGGTCCTATCAGTGAGTCAGGCTGACTGAGAGAGACTCACACACTGACAGTGGTGGAAGAAGTACTCAGATAGTTTTCTACTTAAGTAAAAGTATCAATACCACAATGTAGAAATACTCTAATACAAGTGAAAGGCCTGTCTTCAAAAACTTTTACTTGGGTAAAAGTAATAATAATTATTATTATTATGATTATACTAATAATAAAAGTGCAAACGTTTCGGCATTAAAATACACTTACAGCATCAAAAGTAGTAAATGAGGTGAAAGTGTCTACTCATAATAATAATAATTTCTCAGTAAAATTAATTTAGGTAGCATGTGTAAGAAGTAGAACTTCCATGTCATCACACATGAGTGTAGTCTTTATTAAATGGGACGTCCACTTCTATGCTGCATGTATTCTGAATGGTTCCTAAAAAATTGGGGGGGTGGAGTGGACTCTTCCTGCACGTGTTTGAAATGTATCCTACTATAATTCTAGTAACCTCTGTAGTGGTGGTGAAGCTACCCGGTTCTCCTCACTGGCTGGACCAATTGCTCTGATTTTGCACACAGCCATTGACCATTACCATCTGAACTTAACTGTGAAGCCCGTTTTTCAATTTCATCAAATCTCAGCTTCTTATTAGCGTTTATGTGTCAAACAATGTCGCCTCCCGGGTTGCCAGATCATGTGCGCATATCCCCCCACGGATGCGCTGCGCCGACCGGGTATGGTCTAGTGTGTTTTAATTTCTTCAGCCTCACATTCTTCTTCACACCAGAGTTCCACGTCCGTTGGACATCAGTAGCCTACAAGCCACATTTGTTCCACACTACCTGACTGCATTTTCGACCTACAATAACGAAATATCTAGTTATTACCCAACATAGTGTTTCCAATCATGCTGGAATCACCAGTGGCGGAAAGTAACTAAGTACATTTACTCAAGTACTGTACTTAAGTTCAAATTTGAGTAATCTTTACTTTACTGGAGTATTTTCAATTTGCAGTACTTTTACTTCTACTCCACTACATCTCAGAGGCAAATATTGTACTTTTTACTCCACTATAATCATTTTAAAACTTGAGTTACTAGTTACTTTGCAGATTTGTATTATTGCAAAACATGCATTCAACACTTTACCCCATACTTCTGCTATTTGAAAATAGCAGATTTACAAGCTTTCATTATGAGCCTGTAGATCGGCTATTTTCAAAAGATTTTTAAACATTTTGAAGACTTGTGAAATGGGACATTTTGTGTAATGAGTAATTTTACTTAGTTACTTAGTTATGGTAAGTGAAAGCCGTGTTTGTGCGCATAGCGTCTCTCTCACAGTAAAATCCTCAGTGTTCATTATCCGGACCAGTTGTAATTGTGAGTGTACAAATAGAACCATGCTTTCATTTGTACAGTCAGTTATATTAAGAAGGTGATAATAGCCACCACACAATACATGTCCTTTCCTTTGTTGACAGTAGGATAATATGAACGTCATATGCAAATTAGCCATGAGGTGGTCTTAGAATGTCAACAAACGGCACGTGTTTCCTCGCCGACCCAAATAAAATACTGGAGCACTTGGGCTGCACGTTTATTGATCTGCCTGTCTGTTTTGCATTTTTACTACTGTTGATGACCTCAGCACGGGGATTGATGGTTATCTTAAATGATTATAACGGGTTCATGAATGACATATCGATTACGTGAATCAGCTGTGTCGGGAGGTATCTAAAACATTTAGGACAGGTCGTAATAATAGATGCATACATTTACATTAGCCTACTTAGAACTATGGACTCCACAAAGTGATACGAGGCCACTTCTTAACGTCATCTTCCCAATTATCTATTGTAGGCAACAATAGGCTAATATCACCTTTTTTATGTCATTGATTGTGTTCCCACATTATTATTAATTGTTACGTTCCGTTACAATACAACAGCTCATACAGTATGACTCTGGCGCAGCTGCTTGACACGTCTTATAATTATAATTAGCCTACAAGCACCTGCGAGTCATACTGTATGAGCTGTTGTAATGGAACGTATTAATTAATAATGTGGGAACACAATCTCAATGAATTAAAAAAAGGTGACATTAGCCTATTGTTGCCTACTGCAATAGATATTTGAGAAGATGACGTTAAGAAGTGGCCTCGTATCACATACTGTAGCATTTTTAACGACCTCCTCTATTTAAAAGCAGACGTAGAACCGAGCCAGAGTCTGCATGTGAGGCACCATAAGGCATGGGTTCTGTCTACAAAGACAGGTGTCATAGAGACAGCAGGTTGTTCCTGCATTGCAGGGCCGGGCCGCTCATGCAGTCATGCTGCTGCAATTCTGTGGAAGGTAGGTCTAAGTAGGCTAATGTAAATGTACGCATCCATTATTACGACCTGTCCTGAATGTTTTAGATACCTCCAGACACATTATGTCTCAAAACACTGGCTTACAGTTGAATTATTGGTGACTAAAGAAATATGAATTAAAGAAATTAAGACAAATACTGACAATGCCTCTGAACATTGGCTTGCAGTTATTGCACATAGCCAAATGCAATAATACAATATAGGCTTGTCCTTCTGAATGGGAACTAGTAAAGTTGTCCTTTTGAGGAGAAGTAGAATTTAGAAGTCACTTTAAGTCTAACATGAGGGAGAGGGTCCCTCTACACCAGTGTTTATCAACCCTGGCAAAGGGCCCAATTTTGGGCCGCGAGTACTGCTGAGGTGTGCCGCGACGTTTGAAGAAAGTGTGAACCCAGCCCCTCGAGAACAATAGCGGTGATTGTCCGTCAATCGATACGGCCATTCAGTGTAGCGACCATCACCCATAGGAATGCAAATATGTTGTCCTACCTGGTACTGTATAAAAGGGGCACAGGGTACATGCTTTGGCACTCAGTATTATTACTACAAGATGATGAGAGCTCCACCAGCAAAGAAGCGATGCACCCAGGGCCAGCCGCTAAATTCTAGGTGTGCCCTGGGATATTTTGGCTATGCCAGGTGTGCTTTGGCACCAAAAAGGTTGATAAACACTGCTCTACACTACAGGGAATGACTTGATATCTAGGCTGCAGAAAACAGTCAGTTGGATATTAAACCCACTGACACAAGAATCACAGATGACATTAGTGCTGTTGATTGCCTAGTGGTCAAATCGGGGTGAACGAGCCATCGTTAACTTGCTTTAAAGTTTAGCTGTAGACTAGTTCTGCTGCACGCACTCACTCTCTCTCTCTGCTGCCTGTGTGTGTGAGAGGGGGAGGAGGGGGAGGGGAGTTTAGCAGGGGTGCAGTACGTTAGTCCGTCAGCGCATTCCTCCGACAGCGCAGCGCTCCGACGTTTCCAATACTAAACCCGAACCAAACCCGCACCCTAACCCTAACCGCACGCGGATGCCACATAGTCGGAGAAAAGGTCTGTCGGATTAACGCATGCCTCCCGTTTAGCAGCAGGCCCACTGCACTGTAACCTCGCGTCACCAGTCTTTCCACATCGGAGGAAAGCCTGGTATGTGTTACTAAAGACCTGTGTGATCCGGTCTAGGCAACGCCTACTGAAAAAACAAAAAAAAAAAGTCAGCTAGAAGGTCCTGGGTTCAATTCCCGCCAGGGACGCTGTGGGCGCTGGGGGCGTGTCTCCTCCTCCGCGTCATCAGCGCCCATACCCTAGGTGGGGTTGGTGAAAGGGCCTACTCTGTGTGGAGTTTGCATGTTCTCCCCATGTCTCTCAGGGTAGTTGGTACCCTCACAAAAACATGTAGTAATCCTGGTCACTAAACTCCTCCCCCATGACAGCCGGGGCGCCTGATGGAGGGGAAGGGAAGTATGTTTAATTGGCATCAATCCAAGATGTCCACCAATATTGTCAAAAAGCCAAATAAAATGATGGTGAGTCAATGTCAATTAAACATATTTCCGCAACTAGGATTTCTTAGGACTTTTAGTATGTTGTTCTGGACACCTCATAGAAATGATCTATGGAGAAAAAAAAATCTGTTACAATTACTTGTGAAAGGCTAGTTTTCTATCTAGTAATAACACCCAGTAGTTCTGTTATATTGGTTCAAAAATGGCTAATATATATATTTTATCTGAATTCCTCACCTCAACATGTATTTGGAAGTCAATCAAACTCTCAGATGAATAAAGATTGGACTTGCCATAATTTTATATGTTTTTACCATATAAAATTATATATATAATATTTGGGACCAAACATTCCCTCAGTAAAATGAAGGTAAATGACTTCAAGGTCAAAGTTGATGACACAATCATCACTAGCAAAGAAGAGATTACCTATTTGGGATGTATTATTGACAAATACCTGACAGGTGAAAGCATGGCAACAAAGGTGTTCAAAGGAGTAAACCAGAGAACCAGATTTATGGGCAGAGTTTCCTCTTTTGTCAACCCTCAGGCCTTCAGAACCCTCTCAGGGGCCCTGATTCAGCCCCTTTTTGACTATGCTAGCTCCTCTTGGTACCCCAACACCTCAGTGTCACTGAAGACTAAGCTTCAAACCTCCCAAAAAACTGATTTGACTACTTCTCCGACTGGGGCCCATGACCAACCTCTCTCCCACTCACTTTGCCAGCCTAGTAGTGATGCGCGGGTTGACCCGTAACCCGCGGGACCCGCGGGTCAACCCGCGGCGCGGGTGGGTCAAGTCAGAATTTCGGAGAAAATGATGCGGGCTGAGGGTGAGCGGGTCACGCGCTCTCACACGCAAAAAAAATAAAAATAATAACATGCTCTTGTTTTGTCTTTATTCCTAATAAGAATAAGAATAATAACAATAAAACAGTTTGAATACACTTGGGGATTATTTTCTAACCATAATTTTACAGAATTTAAAAAAAATCGCGGGGTTGAGCCATAGATTTATATATGGGTTCGCGGGGCGGGTTGAGGCGGGTTGCGTTCCGTGGCGGGGCGGGGTGGGGCGGGTCATGAAAAAACCCGACCCGCGCATCACTACAGCCTAGGCTGGCTCAGGGTGGAAGACAGGGTTATACAACTAAAAATGGGACTGGTCTTCAAAATTATAAATGCAGATTTGCCCGAAATGCCCCCTATACCCGCATATCTGTATAAATACCTTGAAAAAGTTAGTGACACCCACAGTCACGAAACTAGAGGGAGCGTAAACAACAATCTGGTACCACCCACCCATAAAACAAACATGGGCAAATTCTCCTTCAATTCTCCTTCTACAGCACAGCCACCAAGGAATGGAATAGTCTAACCCCATCCCTCAAAAAATGCAGTTCGCTGGGCTCATTCAAAACAGCCCTAAAAACTCTCCCTCCCCTTTTTTTGTACATATTTTTAGTGGTGCCAACCGCTCTACACTTGACTTTGTCTCCGTGTCCGTATGAGCCCGGGATGAGCACGGCAAAGAAGAAACACATACAAACACACGCGCACACACACACACACACACACACACACACACACACACACACACACACACACACACACACACACACACACACACACACACACACACGGACTTGGAGATTGTCATCTATGCCATCTCTCCTCTCATTGGCCA
This sequence comes from Gymnoscopelus microlampas, assembly GCF_963454915.1. NCBI lineage: Eukaryota > Metazoa > Chordata > Actinopteri > Myctophiformes > Myctophidae > Gymnoscopelus > Gymnoscopelus microlampas. Next base: position 2,041,780 of record NC_139956.1, read on the forward strand.
CACGTACGACTGGTTATCAAAGAGGGGTCCTGGGACCCCCAGCGTATGTTATGTCCGTCCACCCGTATGAGCACGGGATGAGCACGGGATTTTAAACAGCTATAACTCCAGTTTCCAGCATGCCACCAAGTCCAAATTTAGTATGTGGACTTAGACCACTAATAGGGACGAGCATGAATTGCTGAAGCCCCGCCCCCTCTGTCCAGGGACCCCCAGCGTATGTTATGGCACCGCTTCCTTCACACAGGGTGTGATTTTTTATTTTCTCATGCTTTTTTTTTGTATATGATTTTTATTTTCTCATGCGTTTTTCTTTTTTCCCTTTTTTTTTGTATATATTTTTTTAGCGGTGCCAACCGCTCTATACATGACTTTGTCCGTGTGTCCGTTTGAGCCTGGGATGAATGAGCACGGGATTTTAAACAGCTATAACTCCAGTTTGCAGCATGCCACCAAGTCCACATTTGGTATGTGGACTTAGACCACCAATAGGCACGAGCATGCATTGATAAAGTTATCAAAGAGGGGTCCAGGGACCCCCAGCGCCCGTATGAGCGATGAGCACGGGATTTTAAACAGCTATAACTCCAGTTTGCAGCATGCCACCAAGTCCACATTTGGTATGTGGACTTAGACCACCAATAGGGACCAGCATGAATTGCTGAAGCCCCGCCCCCTCTGTCCAGGGACCCCCCAGCCTATGTTATGTCCGTCCGCCCGTATGAGCACGGGATTTTAAACAGCTATAACTCCAGTTTCCAGCATGCCACCAAGTCCAAATGTAATATGTGGACTTAGACCACCAATAGGGACGAGCATGAATTGTTGAAGCCCCGCCCCCCTCTGTCTTCCCATTGGCTGGCCTTTAAACAGCCATAACTCAAGTTCGCAGCATGCTACGGAGTACAAATTTTGCACATGGACTAAAACCACCAATAGGGACGAACTGTAATTACTTAAGCCCCACCCCCTCTGTCTGCCCATTGGCTGGCCTTTTTAAACAGCCATAACTCAAGTTCGCAGCATGCTACCGAGTACAAATTTTGCACATGGACTAAAACCACCAATAGGGACGAACTGTAATTACTTAAGCCCCGCCCCCTCTGTCTGCCCATTGGCTGGCCTTTAAACAGCCATTATGGCAGTTTGCAGCATGCTACCAAGTACACATTTGGTAAGTGGACTCAGACGACCAATAGGGACGAACTGAAATGAGTTAAGCCCTGCCCCAAAGGCACCGCTTCCTTCACACAGGGTGTGATTTTTTATTTTCTCATGCTTTTTAGCGGTGCCAACCGCTCTACATTTGGCCGTGACTCCGTGTCTGTCCAGGGACCCCCAGCGTATGTTATATCCGTCCGCCTGTATGAGCACGGGATGAGCACGGGATTTTAAACAGCTATAACTCCAGTTTGCAGCATGCCACCAAGTCCAAATTTGGTATGTGGACTTAGACCACCAATAGGGACGAGCATGAATTGCTGAAGCCCCGCCCCCTCTGTCCAGGGACCCCCAGCGTATGTTATGTCCGTCCGCCCGTATGAGAACGGGATGAGCACGGGATTTTAAACAGCTATAACTCCAGTTTGCAGCATGCCACCAAGTCCAAATTTGGTATGTGGACTTAGACCACCAATAGGGACGAGCATGAATTGCCGAAGCCCCGCCCCCTCTGTCTTCCCATTGGCTGGCCTTTAAACAGCCATAACTCAAGTTCGCAGCATGGTACGGAGTACAAATTTTGTACATGGACTAAAACCACCAATAGGGACGAACTGTAATTACTTAAGCCCCGCCCCCTCTGTCTGCCCATTGGCTGGGCTTTAAACAGCCATTATTCCAGTTTGCAGCATGCTACCAAGTACAAATTTGGTAAGTGGACTCAGACCACCAATAGGGACGAACTGAAATGAGTTAAGCCCCGCCCCAAAGGCACCGCTTCCTTCACACAGGGTGTGATTTATTTTGTACATAGTGGTAATTTTTTCTCTGTAGGTTTATGTTGATTTTTGAACTGTTTGGTTGCTACTATATATGTCTATGAAATTAATTCAAGGACCCCAACGGAAACTTTTTTTTCTTTTGCCTAATACAAATTTTAATCAATCAAAAAACCAGGTGCTCGAAGAGCGCCTGAGTCTACAGAGAGACAGAGACATCGTCATCCGCGACACCTAAGCGACACCTATTTGTCATTGGCTGTCCTGGCTGTCCTTCACTCCTTTAAGCCAATGGCGACACGAATGGCGACACCTATTTGTCATTGGCTGTCCTGGCTGTCCTTCACTCCTTTAAGCCGATGGCGACACGAATGGGGAGACAGCCCGTCCTCCGCAGTAACCGCCCTCCGCTCCCCTCATTCACATTGCAACAGTTGCAGACAATGCAAGTTGTACTGCAGCCTCAGGCAGGAGGGTTAGCCTAAATGCTAGCATGCTTTATAGACCTAGTTTGGCTATTGGCTTGTTATTATTTGGCCATGTTCACACTGACTTCTTCAATCTTCGCTATTGTTGGGAAGACCCGTGTGGTGTCTAAAAATGTTGCCACCACTTCTAGAAACAAGCAATCCGAAAAACAAATAATCAGGTCTATGAAAACAATCACATCGCGTAACGATGGCTGATAAGTGACAGTCTATTGAGAATTACCATCAGCGTTAATGCAAGCGAGGGAAACGTGAATAAAACACAATATGCAAGTATAGTTGGGAAGCGGCTTAGTTTGGGTTGAGTTGCTGGCTCGTCGATAGCAGAGAGGTCTGTAGGCGCAACTGCGCCGCTGGAATCCGGGGAGCAGGGGCACACTTAGAAGCGTTAGTGTTGTTGTTGAGTTATGGTGTTGTTTGTTATGGTGCTGCTGGCCGGGGAGATGGTTGCTGGTGGTGGCGGGTCTGGCGTTGTGGTGGGCGCTGCTGGTTGTGGCCCCACTGGCCCCCCACCAGCAGCCGCTGGTGCCTGGCAAGAGAACCGGTTTGACGGGGAAACCATTTCTGTGGTTGGCAACAACAGAATAGGGTGAGGGGTGCTAATGTTGTTATGTTGATTTTTTTGTTTTTCTTTCCCCTGGGGGAGCAGAGTTTTATAGACCGGGCCATGGCCCCGTTGGCCTCTATGACGATACGCCCTTGGTGTCAAGGCAATGCGGCCGACATCTGTAAGTTTGGACGTGATGTTAAACTCCTGCAGCACCGGTGTTGCCAGATTTTGTGAGAGAAATAAGCAACCAGGTCTATGAAATAAGCCCAAAAGAAGTTAGCCATATGAGAACTGTAAACCTATATATACTGTATACATTGAAATGATATACTGTAGTGTATACATTGGAGATAGCCGATCTACAAGCCAATCTACAAGCTCACCACCACGTTTCGTGATGCGATGCGTTGTGAGCTTGTAGATCTGCTATTTTAAAAAAAAATCTTGAAATAAAATGTGGAATATTTGGAAGATCTTTTAAACATTCTAACAACACAAATCTGGTAAGGGGCTCCAGCTGGCACAACACATTTTCAGATGGGGCTTATAGGTAGGGATGGGTATTGGCAAGAATCTCACAATACGATACGTATCACGATACTTGGGTCATGATACGATTATATCACGACATATTGCGATACGATACATATTGCCATATATTACGATATTATTGCGATATATTGCGATATCATGATATATTGTGATACGATACATATTGCGATATATTGCGATATCATGATATATTGTGATACGATACATATTGCGATATATTGCGATATATTGCGATATCATGATATATTGTGATACGATACATATTGCGATATATTGCGATACGATACATATTGCAATATATTGCGATACGATACATATTGCAATATATTGCGATACGATACATATTGCAATATATTGCGATACGATACATATTGCAATATATTGAGATACGATACATATTGCGATATATTGCGATATATACATATATCACAACTACATATTGTATAGGCCTGTCAAAAAAAATCGATTCATGAATAAATCGCGATTCTTAATGCCACGATTTTAAAATCGTTTCCAAATATTAAAAATCGATTTTTAAAAATAAATATATATATATATATTTTTTTTTTAAAGTTAGTACCTTTTTCACTGGCACTTTGTCTGAAATCAATGTCAGAAAGACTGACTGACATGATCTGGCTGCATTGAAGTGTATGATTCAACTTTTCATGGTTTATATTGTTCAGAATTGTTAGAAAATCGCAATAAATCGCAGAATCGAATCGAATATTTGTTAGAAAATCGCAATAAATCGCAGAATCGAATCGAATATCAATTAATCGCAGAATCGCAATTTTAATCGAATCGGCACCCTAGGAATCGATTTTGAATCGAATCGTGAGGTAAGTGAATCGTGACACCCCTAATATTGTATATATATATACACACTACATATTGAGTAGCTGCAGATCAGTGACAGGTTTTTTGAATGTCTTTTCATAAAGCCTGTATCTGAAAAAGCAAAAAGAAATCGCGATATGTCGGCCTGGAGTATCGATACAGTATCGCAAAATAAAATATCACGATATATCGTGAAATCGATAATATTGCCCATCCCTACTTATAGGGATAAATTAGCCTACGTATTAACTTGGGGGTCCATGACATAAAAATATTTGAGAATCACCGGTTAAAATAATTGAACAATTGTGAAGCAAGCCCAAATAATGAACTACACTTTAGAAACAAGCCCAAAAAAATGCACCCCACAGCTACCAATATTTACAAGCAACTTTACAGAAAAATAAGCCCAAATTCGCTTATAATAAGTGGACATGGCAACACTGTTCAGCACAGTGACGTTGAAGTTGGATGCTGTTGGATGCAGCCTTCCAGATTAATCATGTCCTACACCTAGTCATACGCATGTCTCAGGGATATACAAACCCCTTTGAGAATTGCACGTCAGTTTGTGAGTACTAAAAATACGACCTCCTTTACAAACTTTATTTGCCCCATATTTACGACCAGCTTAGTGAATTAGGGCCAATATCACTACGCTAAAGACATTTTGTTTTGTTTTAAGGACAACCTCAGGTCATAGGGTCATCTCAGACTGTGATGGCCATGGAGGGAGATGATGTCATCCTTCCTTGTCACATTGAACCACCTGTCAACGTGGAGAGGGGGACGGTGTGGTGGTGGAGAGATGACCTGACGCCTAACTATGTGCACTACCTCTCTGATGGACGTGTCATTACTGACATTCTGAAACTGTCATACAAAGGGAGGACGTCTCTGTTTCATGATCAGTTGTCTCATGGTAACATCTCACTGAAGCTGACCAGGGTGAAGTTCTCAGACGAGGGGGAGTACAGGTGTTCTGTTCTACACCCGTACAGCAGCAGTTTGATCCAGCTCCTTGTTGGTAGGTATTCGTGCTCAAAACATGGATGGGAAAATAGACTAAATAGCTTTCATAAAGCATGATTCACTATTTTGAGGGGGGAAACATTTCATCGGTCTGTATATTTTGCTGCCTTTTTATTAATTTGTATTCATTCATCTTTATTTAAATAGGCAAAAACGAATTAAGAACAGATTCTAATAGGTTTATTTAACTGATTTTAGTTTTGATATTAAATCAGGGTTATTATGGCTAACTAAAACTAACAAACACTATAATTGGGTAAAACTAATACATATGATGCGCAGCCTGCGTAGCTAGTTCGGGCAGGCAACTCAAGGCAGCGTGCCAACCTGATCAGGTGACCAGTCACATGCTCTCTTCTCCTGATCTGGGCGGCTATTTAATCTTCTCTGCCAACCTGTCATTCTGGCTTCTCTCCTGGCTGTGCTGCTGTTGCTGCCGCTCTGCCGTCTCCTCTGCTGTCTGTTGCCTTGCCTCGCTGTCTGCTGCTGACCATCAAGTTTGCAATCCCACCGCCTCCCCGGCATCCACCTGTAGGCTCTGTTTCTAGATTCCCATTGGGGTTCTTAATTCATTCCCTGTAATTCTATTTGGCATGTAACATGTATTAAAATGTTCATGCTTACAGGGAATGAATAGATACAGAGCCCTGACGCCAAACTATGCTTCATATATCTATGCTCAATTATGCTCTTTTGTTATGATAAATAAAAATATATTCTAAATTCAATCTAAGAGTTGTCTTAGATTGAATATATATATATATATATATATATATATATATATATATATATATATGTATATGTATATGTATATTGGGTATGCATAATTATCACGGTAACGTATCGAAATCGGCTGATATCGCCCGTAAGATGCCATATCGAAGCAATACACACACACACACAAAACTTGGACGGTGCTGATTCAACTAGCAGAGCATCGGCCGGTCGGCCCGATGCTCTGCCGCGTCCTCCTTCTCCTCCTTCTTCTCCTCCTACTCCTCGCAAGCCTCGCGTAAAAACCCCTATCTCGAATAGCCCCGCCTCGCCTCGAAGCCCCGCGCCTAAAAACGAGCACTCTGTTTTCAATTTCCCTGGTTCTCCAATTTCCCTGTGACATATATATATATCGCACATCTTGATCATAGTTTTTGTCGCCCCCAGCGAGGCGGACCACTCGGCCCACTTGGTGCGAACAGACTTCAACCTCTGGGACGACACAAACTATGCCTAAACCTAACTCCTAATAAAATAATTTGTGACGCATTTCAGATAAGATATATACAAAGCGCCGGGAGAGGGATTCGATGCCAGGCCAGGTTGGGATCGGAGGTCTGATGCTTTACGTTGCACGTCACAATGCCATGTGGTATCAGAGGGTTTATTTAATTTATTTAATGTGATCCCCTCAGCTCCCTGTTTACATATCCGGATCCCCTTTTTACGTACATATAAGTATTGGTTTTGATTGGATCGTTTAATTTTTGCTTTGGCAATGTAAACATATGTTTTTTCATGCTTATAAAGCTATTTGGGTTTAATTAACACATTCACTGCCAGGTATTATCCTACCATCCTACCACTATATAATTGAAATGCACGTCCAGGGTTGGTCAGCACACGAGCACTGCCACAGACTATTGATCAGTGCTCTGGCTCATGGGTTCCCAAACTTTTCAGCCCACGACCCCAAAATAATGCGGCCATTGACTCGCGACCCCACCTAACCCTCGAGGTCATTTATGCACATAAACTTGCACGTTCGGTGTGCATTTGTAATGTATTAAAATGGTAAAATGTACTATTTGTAATCATTTTTAGAATGTATTTCATCCATTCTGTTAAAAGAAATGACCCAGTTGCGGACGTGCATGCGCGCTCACGCGCATTCAGTTCAGTTATACAGCATCTGTCGTCTCAGACACTGCCACTAACTATGTATATCACTATTTTTTGTATGTATTAGGAAGAATAGCTACTTTAATTATTGACATTAAAAACAAACAATGCAATTTGTAAGGAGCCCCAATAATGAATGCAGCCGCTCTCGGGAGCCACGTTGTGCACGCAGATGTAAACAAAGGGTGTCTGGGGGGTGGGGGAGGGTCTCCTCTATCCACCGGAACAAAAACATTTTGACCACGATCGGCCATTTTATTGCTCTCGCCCGTTGAATAAGGCTTGTTTTCACCAAAAAATAAGAAATCCGAGCTAGATGTGTTTTTCTACAAAAAAATAACAGGAGTGGACGGAAGTGAGGTTTTTAGGGATGACGTCACACCCGTCCATTCCTTCTCTCAGAGTCAATCTGAGGTCTCCGTCTATGGCAGGAAATGAACACATTGAGTGCCAAAACCTCAGATCTACGGTTTTGCAAATACACCCGTTGAGTGCCATAACCCTAGATCTACGTGAGGAGAATTTTTTCTTTCTTCTTTTTTTTCCCCACATGGGGCGCTCTAACGCAACTTTGGGATGATCCACGGAGTCTCTAGGATGGAGAGGACGGATGTGAATCCGCGCCAAAAAAACCTACCTCCCTCCCACTCCCATTATAATTCCTAGAGAAAAAGCTTCATATCTCCACATAACCGAACAGGTTCAACCCCGGTAGAAAAGAGGCCCAGACTACTACAGCTACACCAGAAGAGGAAGCAATGGACCCTGAACCTTTTGGTGTGACACAACTAAACGTGTTGGGTCCCGTCTGACTTAATTTTCCCACAATTGCTGTGTAATATATATTTCTTTATTACTATATCAAGTCAATACTGTGTGAGGAATCAACTGGAGTTCAAATATGGATGTTTTGAATATTCTGGTATGGATACAATTAAAGATGGCTGCCAATTAACATCGAATTACTTCAAATTACACCTAACTTCTACGTCATTTAAAGTTGTTGTGAAAGTTTAGTTTTCACTTCTAATTTGAATATAAGAAGAAGAAAATGTCTATTGGTTCACATTCAGTCTGGAGGGATGGAGGGAAAATGATGCAATTACATGGTAGAGTTGTAACGGAGAAATAATATAAGGAGTATGTCATGTAAGTACTTACTGCAGGGAATAATAAGTAAAGTGATAATATTGCTTTTTAAAAGAGTAATGAGTTATAGATTACTTTTTTGTAACAAACCGAACTGTTGGCTGACTGACTGACTGACTGACTGACTGACTGATAATGATCTGTTTATGTGTTTTTGCAGGGTCTGTGATTCAGCCAGTGATCTCTTTAACTGGAATAAAAGGTGATCTTTTATCTTGGAGATGTGATTCTGGGTGCTGGTTTCCTGAACCTGAGATATCTTGGCTGGACAGTGATGGAAACAACATCAATGCTGAACCCTCAGTGACAGAGAAACCTTCAGATCACTGTTATGTTGTCCAGAGGACTGTGACAGTGGCTCTAACAGAGTATGTGACCTGTAGAGTTCACCTATCACACATCAAGCTCACTGTTGAGATACACAGTGTTAAACCAGGTAATGAACCTTTCCTTCACTGTTTAACACCTTGAGGAACCTCTGTAAACACCTCTGTCATACTGTAACACTGTATTCACTCACTGTATTTCTAAGTCACTGGTTCCAAAACCTTTTAGCTCGAGACCCAAAAGAGACATGTCTCCCTGGGACAAAAACTAGTGAAAATAGCAGATCTACAAGCTCACAACACATTTCTTTGAATTTGAATCTTTGAATTTCTTTTTTTTTAATGAAATTATTTTGAGAAATGTTAGATTGCATGTACTACCGACATTAGTTTGACAAAAACAGCAGCTTTTGTTTTAAAATGTTTGGATTTGCTGATTTCTTTTTGTGTAGTTTTCCGATTTTAATGTTTTAGAATAACCACTGTTTATTGGCAATTTATTATTATTGTACCAATAAAAGAAGGTCACTTTAGGATATTGAGTGATTTAGCAGATTATACAAAGTATAGATGTCCCTCTTATTTACCATATAACGTGAAATCACCCTACTTTGGGGTGGCTTTAAAGGCCCTAACTGGTACTTCCATATCAAAGGGAAAACTAAATACATGCTTTTACTGAATGTCACCCTGGTGACACTTATTTTGTCAATGAATGGTAATGAGATTTTGTTTAGTTTTTTGCCTTAAAACCTATTTAATTGGATTCCTTGACCGCAAAAATGTATACTGGACAATGGACACCAATATTACATATTACAAAAAAAAATCTTAACCCCTCTACTACCCCCCCCCAAAATACCAGATAACATAAATGGTAAACGGTGCATATATAGTGACTTTATCCAAGGCACTTTACATTCACACATTCACACACACATTCACACACAGACAGCAGAGGAAACCATGCAAGGCACCAACCTGCTCATCAGGAGCAATTAGGGGTCCAGTCAGCGTCTTGCACAGGGGGAGCCTGGGATCAAACTGGGAACCTTCCTGTTCCCAAGCGGCCGCTCTACCTCCTCCCCACATCACACATCAACAAAGTATAACACACAATCAAGAAAACACCAAACGTAAAACTAAATAAACCTAAACAATAAAAAATACCCCCATTAACCCATTTCAATTCATATATCTCCAACTTATCCAGCAACTTATATGAGAGTTGCTTTAGAGTGACCTGTACCACAGGAACAGTCCAGGTGCAGAGGTGTGATACATTTAGATACATATCGTATCGGGACTTGTTATCATGATATCATATTGTGAGTTTTTATGTTTTTACATTACTTTTATGTACAGTGTGTCTGTCTGTCTGTCAGTCTGTCTGTCTGTCTGTCTGACCCAGGACCCATTCAACTTGCATTATAAAACAACATGTGAGATGCCAGAGGGTTTTTAACCACTGTTGATTGATTTCATTTTATAATGTCATGACCCTGTCTTTCAGAGAGTGGGAGTCTCGCTGTAGGATTGAGTGCTGCAGGGATGAGTATTATACTCATCTTGGTGATCTCAACACTGGGATATTTATTCTGGAAAAAGATCATAACTAGTAAGACTTGAACGACTGTATTGACTACTTTATTTTTCAAATGTAACTTCATATGTAATATATCCATCTATATTCTGTTATGTTCTAGATATGTAGTATAATCTTCTTCTCCCAGTGTAGCCAATCCTAACCCTCATTCTTCCTCACACTGACCTCTCACTGTCTCACTCAACTTTTACAGAACGAGACAAAGCCACATTCTTTGCCACAACCTGTGATGCCAGCAGTAAGTGTGTGTGTGTGTGTGTGTGTGTGTGTGTGTGTGTGTGTGTGCGTGTGTGCGCGCGTTACTATACTTGTGAGGACCAAATGTCCCCCATTTTTTGATTTTTAAAGATACGTTTACAATTACAAAAAGATTCAGGTTGGGGTTAGATTCAGGATTTGACATTTAGAAGTGAGGTTTAGAGATAGAGTTATACCTGATTTACATGTGGTTCTGCGTTGATCATAACACGTTGTGAGCTTGTAGATCTGCTATTTTTCAGCTTATGGTTGAAAATGCCCAAAAATTGTTCAAAAAGGCATTCATAAAATTGTCGTCCTAAAATGTTGATGTCTCACAAGTAATACAAATGTGTGTGTGTGTGTGTGTGTGTGTGTGTGTGTGTGTGTGTGTGTGTGTGTGTGTGTGTGTGTGTGTGTGTGTGTGTGTGTGTATATAATATTTCCATTTGTACTATTACAGCTATGATATCAGAAGAGAAGGATGACATCTTTCCTATTACATCACCCCACACACACACACACACACACACACACACACACACACACACACACACACACACACACACACACACACACACACACACACACACACACACACACACACACAAATCACAGAATATGATGTGTCCATGTGTACCATTACAGAGCTATTAGGATCCAATGCTAACGTGTCAGGAGAAGAGGAGGAGCAGAGAGATTGCAACATTCCTATTACATCACCAGAACCACGGAAATGGATCCCAGTCAGTAAAAGATGGAGGCCACAGTTAGAGAAGCTTGCAAACATTGATGACTTTAAAGTTACCAAAGTTAGGAGTCTTCTGTTTGTGACAGAAGAAGAATTCCGCATCGCAAAGGGAGGTGATGGAGCTGAGGTCTTCTTAGGGTTAACAGATGATGGCACTGAAGTCGCAGTGAAAAGAATGTCTAAATTCAACTACCAAGCACTGAAGAACGAGACAGACTTTTTACGTCTTCCAAAGCTTAAACATCCTTCAATTGTACAATATGTTGACTATGCAGAGGATACAAACTTTGGTTATCTTGGTCTTCAGTTGTGTGAATACTCCCTGGCAGAATACATCACTGAACACAGCCTTTCTGATGTGATGAAGAAACAACTTGCACATCAGTTTTTCTATAGCTTAAGTATTCTTCATGGCCAGGATCCTAAAATTCTCCACCGTGATATCAAGCCCCAGAATGTCTTGATTGGTAAGCTATGGAAAAAAAACGAAAAAAGCAAATAATATCAGAAATATATGCAACATATGCTGAATTTATCAAAAACCCTTTATTACGTTGATATACACAATTTTCCTTGCAGATATTCAAAACAGGGCAAGACTATCAGATTTTGGAATAAGCCGAGAATTACCCAAAGGACAAACAACCCTAGTTACAATAGTTCAAGGAACAACACACTGGAAGGCAAAGGAGACTTTGGACAATGATCAATTCCCATATAAAAGAAGCACCGATATCCAGGTTGTTTTTTTATTCTGTGTGAGAATAATTTAATTAATAACAACATAAACATGTTCTTACTCATTTACATGCTCATTCTTAAGGTGGCTGGGATGTTGATATACTACATCCTGTCTGGAGGACACCATCCATTTGGCAAAGGTGTTAAATGTGAAGCCAACATTCTGGAAGGACAATACAACCTGGACCAGGTTCAGGATGTGGTTGCCAAGGATCTCATCGAGAGGATGATCAATGAAAACCCAGAGGAACGACCTACTGTGGAGGAATGCTTGGCTCATCCTTTATTTTGGTCAAATGACAGGTATGATAGAAATATTTTCCCATTTCCACATTATTCATTCATTCACTGATATCTGAATGTTATTTCAGTTCATCATAGTAATGCTTTCAGTACTATTTTTTTCCCAGGAGAGCACAGTACTTGAGAAGGATTGGAAAGGAGGTTGAGAACTGTCCAGATGATGACAAGGACCTCATCACTGTACTGGACCAGTATGCTGAGCAGGGACAGTTCAACACATGGAAACACAAGGTGACTTTATTACTAATAGTGTTGGATAAATGTATCCAGCATTATGTAGGCTTATCATTATCATACCCTCCCGCTCCCTCAGATCTTGTGACATGAGGCCCAGTTAGACATGAAAGAACAGATCTATAATGTGCTGAGTCACCAGCTGGCATGATAAGAATGTTTACACTGAGGTTCTCTAGACTCTTATGTTCTTCAAAATGTTCATCTCAGCATTAAGTCAGTCTCCAGTCTCACCAGAGCCCTAGTTGGTGAAACACACTAGAAGTGTGAATGAATGAATATTGCATTATCTCTTCATACCCTTACAATACATTTGTAATGCCTTTAACTGCTTCTGTGTATAAAATGTGCTTTTAAAATACACTTGCCTTGTCATGGTAACTGAAGCATAATTTAAAGGCGATATCCAACTTCATGTTCCCAAGTCATTCATTTAAATTCCAAGCTCTGTGTGTGTGTGTGTGTGTGTGTGTGTGTGTGTGTGTGTGTGTGTGTGTGTGTGTGTGTGTGTGTGTGTGTGTGTGTGTGTGTGTGTGTGTGTGTGTGTGTGTGTGTGTGTGTGTGTGTGTGTGTGTGTGTGTGTGTGTGTGAAAGATCAAGTCACCACTTGAGTTGAAGATGGATGAAATGAAGTCGTACCCTGAGAACTCTTTTGGACTGCTGCGCTTCATTCACAATCTCCATGAACACTAGTAAGTTTAATTACATTTAAAAACAACACAAACAGAAGTCAATCCAGTCCATGGATTTATAATAAATAAACAAAATATTTGATCACCTGAAAATGTATGGAATTTGGTTCCATTGTGTAAAACAAAATCATTCCCTGACTCTTGGTCCAAGTCTGTTCTCTTTATCAGTATTGTTGAATCTTGTCTTTAATTATTATTATTATTGAATTTTACTGCTGTGGTATCACTGTAGGTGTGTGTGTGTGTGTGTGTGTGTGTGTGTGTGTGTGTGTGTGTGTGTGTGTGTGTGTGTGTGTGTGTGTGTGTGTGTGTGTGTGTGTTCACCATCAGATGTTGTGACTCCAGTGATCACTGCTTTGTGTTCACAGTGCTGAAGAGGCAGCTGGTGTTGACCTGATGGAGATGTTTCCTGATCTGTTTGGATGTGTTTATCAGTTTGGCCAAAAACAAGGCTGGAACCAGCCCAACCCTGAAGGACATGTCAGACACAGAAGATGTTCTGTCTGAAAGTCCACAAACCCTTTAGAGAAAGACACGTTCCAGTCTAATAAAATAATCAGTTTTCAACAACTCAGTGACTTGAAGGACTCTCATGATTAAAGAGAGCCTGTAGTTCTGAAGCCAGATTGGAATTCGTACATTAGTTCTTTTTTCAGCAAGATACTTTTCAACCTGTTCATAAACTATTTTTTCCATAACTTTCAAGATGGAGCTAAGAAACTAGAAACAGGGCGATAGTTGCCGGAGTCTAATTTACGTCCTTTTTTGCACAGGGGTCACTCTCACTATTTTGAAATCATGGGGGACCCGTCCCTATTTGATGGAGAGGTTTACTATGTGGGTGATGATTGGAGCAATGGAGGCAGAGTCTTTTATACATTTGGAGGGAATATGGTCATGGCCAGTTGCCCTGCCCTTTTTATCACACTGTCAGAGCTGGTATGTGGACTCTTCATGTCCGCTATACAATTACAATACCAGTGGTTCTATAACTGTAAGAGTGTACAAATGAAACCGTATGGACCCGTACGGGTCCATTTGGTTCCATGTGTACACTCTCAGAGTTACAGACCCGTAAGGGTCCATTAAGAACCCCCTATAGCAGTAGTTATCATACGTGTTTGTGTCAAGGACCCCCAAATTGATATATATTGATTTGCCATGCAGGGACCCCCAGAAGATAAGATTTGTGTTTAAAAACAACCCCTAAATTATTCTTTTTTTTTTTTTTCCCGAACATTTTCAACTTTTGTCAAATATTTTCAAAAATAGCAGATGTCCAAGCTATGAGCTTGTAGATCTTCTATTTTTGAATAGCCAACATAAATGGATAAAGTGGTTAAAATGAATGTGATGCTGTGTTGACTCCATTGGCTAGGGACCCCCTGGAACCCCCCCAAGGACCCCTGTGGGTCCCCGGACCCCACTTTGAGAGAAGCAATGCCCTATGGCCTATAGGAATGTTTAATGGGAACCGTTAAGGAAGCGGAATGGTTGAAATCCTATAGGATCCAAACTATACTGGAGACCTGCTGTGTGTTTATCTGGTCGCTTATTGCAGTATTGATACTTTTACTTAAGTAAAAAATGCCAGTACTTTTTACACCACTGTAAAACAACAATGTGTTCTACTGCTATGCCACCAGAATGTGGAATGCTTTACCAAAGAAGTGTGAATCCTTACTCTCCTTCAAAACCCTCTAAAAGAGCACCTACAGGTAACTGGCCCCTGTACAAAGTCTAAGCTTATCACCACAAATGCCCCCCCCCCCCGCCCCAACTGTTTACTGTACATATATATTTCTATTTTTTTATTACTACTCGTTTATATGATGATTTTGCATAGTATTGTATATCTGTCTGTCACTAAATGTTTTTATGAATTTAATACACAGGACCACAATGGAAACAAGTCATAGTGCTTTAACTTGGGTTCAATCCTTTTTAGCATTGTATTTGTATTAAACTGTACTTTCTGTGCTTTTTTTTGCAAACTGCTAAACAAAGTATTCAATAAATCAATCAAACCAAGGCGTCCGCCCAAAGATCTTTTAGGAGCATGCGCACACCCATGCATCGATTAAGAACAACCCTTAAAGGGCAAGACCACTGTGGTAGAGGTTTGGGTTGTGTAGTTGTTACCTTGCCATGATGTAACTCCAAAGATGGACAAGAAATGTAAAATAATTGTTCCAGTGATTAGAAATTGATAATTCAAAATATGCTCCTCATTGACTTACATTGTACTGTAAACATCTCTCAAAGTCACTCTTTTAGCACGTAAGCGAGCACAGCTTAGCACATAAGCGGATCCAGATCTTCAAATAGTAAAATCAGCAGGAAGTTAACAGTACTGGGTTTTGTGATGTTTATATTAGTATATATTTATTTTTAAAGCCAACTCATGAATGCTCCTTGAAAATCAAATCACTTCAATCCTTAGGTTATTTCAGGAAAATGGTATCCAATATTTTTGTTCAGAATTGTAACTGCTTTATTTAATTATTTGATTTTGGTATATCTGTTCTAGTTCTTTCTTTTAGTTTTTTGAGTGCTTCTGTACTCTGATTAATTATTCATATTTGTTATGTTGCTGTATGTGAAATGAATGTCCATTCCTGTTGATTACTGTGTTCTGTATCTCGGCTACATTGAAACTGACGGCCTGCCCCTCAACTGTACTCCAAGCTGAAATAAAGGCTATGATGATGATGATGAAGATGATGATGATATAGGTTCGCTGGGCTCATTCAAAACAGTCCTAAAAACTCATCTTTCTGGAGGCCTAAAGAGGAGCTAGTACCAGTTTCCCTGTAGACAGACGACCCCCCCTCCCCTTTTTTGTTGTACATACTTTTTATTTTATTTTATAATGCTTTTTTTTGTATATCATTTTTTATTTTCTCATGCCTTTTGTGTACATAATGGTATTTTTTTTTCTTTTTATCCTCTGTATTCTTATGTTGATTTTTGAACTGTTTGGTTGCTACTATATATGTCTATGAAATTAATTCAAGGACCCCAACGGAAACAAGCCCGCAAGGACTTTTTTGGCCGGACCTTTTAGATAAAAGCATTATAAATGTAACTGTGTTGTTTTACAGCCTAATGAAAATTTCAATCAAATCAATCAATCAAAATAGGTGTCTGTATTGTAAAGGTGACTAATCAGGATTTCCAACGATATAAAATGCAATTCCAATTGGTATTAATGAAGGGGGGGAAATAATTAAATAACTAAATAATGTTTAAGTTTAAGTTTTACTATCCACAAGTTTCCTAGGGCGTTGTGGGCATCACTTCCTGTCGATTTGATCCAATCAAATCAAATCAAATCGAAAGGAAGTGATGCCCACAACGCCCTAGAAAACTTGTGGATAGTATAGTATGACCTTTTTACATGTATTAACATCATACTATGACCTTTTTACATTGGACCCCCCACTACATACTATAGAATAACTTTGTCATAGATTTCATAGATCTCTTCATAGACTTACTAAACTGTATACGTATTGTATTGACTGCAGACCTCCATCTGAAAATATTTTGTGTTTGGGGGGCCATGAGAAGGGTTTGTGTTTAAAACTTTAAAATAATGATCTGTTATCTATGGAGTTTGAACACAGGACCTTTGGACATGTAGAGACTAGAGAGCATCTAAACACAGTGAGCTGTTATTGTGCTTGCTGTGTGTCTAAAGTCAAATAGATTAATCACACACACACAAAAGCCTATAGAAGCTTGTTTCCATAGTGCTGTCTCCATATTCAAGCATCTAAACAAGGAACAAAACAAAAAATATAAATAAAAACATTAACTGCATATCTTGATATATTTAGTTTGTTTTTAGTTAAGCCATTAAGACCGGGAACACATGTGTATCATTTTTAGATGTCTTTGGCTATTAAAAAATAGCAGATCTACAAGCTCATAGCATGGCTATGAGCTTGTAGATCTGCTATTTTTTTTTTTAAATCATGACCATATTTGAATATACATTTTTTAAAGCAAACATTTGTAAAATATGTTGTTCCAGGGGCCAAAGAAATCTAAAAATGACACAGATGTGTTCCTGGTCTTAATGGGTCAGGGTGGCTCACGGTGATAGGACACTGTCTGTCTACATGATCCAAAGCTTGTGGGTTCAAATCCTCCTCCTGCATCTTTACTCTGAAGCATGTGTTGAACACTGACATCCAGGAACCACACTTAAATGTGTGGAGGTGCCGTAAGGCAGTGTTTCTCAAACTTTTTCATGTCAAGGACCCCCAAAATGATATGTATTTGGCCGCGGACCCCTATCTCAAATATTTTGTTCCAGGGACCCCCAGAAGCAAAGATTTGAGCAACAAATGTTCGCTTAAAAATATATATATATTCAAAGGTATGCACACATTTTCATGATTTTTCAAAAATAGCGCTATGAGCTTGTAGATCTGCTATTTTTGAATAGCCAAAGTATAAAAGTTATTATTGTGATGCTATATTAACACATTTTGCTGGGTACCCCCTGGAACCCCCTCAAGTACCCCTGGGGGTCCCCGGACCCCACTTTGAGAACCAATGCCGTAAGGCAGTGGATAGTTGGTGGACACCTCTGTGGGCTTTGGCACAGAAAGCCACACGGCGACCAGGGCCACAGGTTCAATTCCCATCTCTGCAAGCAAGGACACAGGTTCGAGTCCAGCCTAGCACTGGCACCGAAGCCAATACTCATGGATGTACTCAGTACAGTGGGGTGGTGTTGTTTCCACACAGTAAAAGTGGGGGTTATGGCAAAATAAATAACACCCGCTTGAACTTTTATGTAACCAAAAGGTAACGATGACAATCAGGTGAGGTCACTTCCTGAGCTGCACTTCCTACCACCTCACTGTTTGATGTCTGTGCCAGTGGTGGAAAAAAGGACATTTCTTACTTAGGTAAAAGTATTAATACTACATTGTGGAATTACTCCGTTACAAGTAAAAGTCCGGAATTAAAAATGTACTTGAGTAAAAGTACAAAAGTATTGGTGTAAAAATGTACTTAGAGTTAAAGTACCCAAAAAATGTTTGAAAATAGCCATTGTATAAATAGGGTTTTAAAATATAATAATTTATATCTGCAAAGTAACTAGTAACTAATGTTTTCAAATAATTGTTGTGGAGTAAAAGTGGTAGCTACAATATTATTATTAGTAACAAAAAACAGTGACTTGTCATGGACAGAGTGGAAAACTGCTGTTTGGTGGCCATCTAGTGGCCATCAGCAGACACTACATGTGTCTGGAGATTATTATGGATCTATAAATCAGTTCTCAAACTTCTTCATGTCAAGGACCCCCACATTAATGTATGCATTTGGCCACGGACCCCCATCTGAAAATATGTTGTGCCAGGGACCCCCAGTAGAGAAGATTTATGTTAAGAAATTCAACATTATTCAAACTTTTCCAAACATTTTCGAGATTTTTCAAAACATTTCAAAAATAGCAGATCTACAAGCTCACAGCGCGACACGAAGTGACGCGCTGTGAGCTTATATATATCTGATATTTTTGAAAAGCCAAAGTATAAAATGTGGAGCTTTCTGACTCCACACAGCTGTAGATGATTTAGTGTTGATGATGACTGATAGCAGTCTGGGGATCAACATCTGGTCGGAAAACGGAAACGGAAATGGTGCGTCCATGTCTTTTACAGCGCACCGGATCCAGTAGGCGGGGCTTTGGACCGGATGTGAATACGGGCTTAAATTGGACGCAGGTGCACAACGCCTGCTTGATTCGAAAAGTTTGCTCTCGAACGTGCCATGCTGCTCTGTAGAAGGTAACTTGATGTTTGATTTATATCAACATGACACGTTTTTATCCACTAATATTTAACAGTATTATTATTTAAGCATTCAAGGTGTTCTAGGACTGTGAATTATTATGACACCCAAATGGACAAATATAATAAATCTTGTGTTTTATAACCGAGGGAGAAAATGCATCAAACTAGTCATTTGTATCGAGTCTTGACTTTTACTTCATAGATATAATATGCAAATGTCTAAATCGATTAAATTAATCTATGATAGTCTTGATTCAAGGCTATAGCATCAAACAAACATTTGTTCCAAATGATCACTAAGCTAAATTGTCACCTAAAGTTTAAACCTTAAACCACACTCACTGTGAGGGGTTTGTAGATCTAACCCCGCCACTATTTTGGAGAGTTCAAGAATGTCATAGATGAGATCATAATAATACAAATAATGAAACTTTATTTGTACAGCACTTTTCACATTTCATACTTTTCATAAAATATCTAGAACAAAACAAATGTAAAAGCCTAAGGATAGGAGAGATAACGGAGCTATAAATTGTAACATAAACACTCAGGAAGCACATCGGGAGGAAACCTCAGAATTATGTCCAAAACTGTTACTTTTCAGGATTCAAAAATGGCAAAAGTTGCAGATCTACAAGCTCAAAATATGTTGCTTTGTGCGTTTCAAGCTTGTAGATCTGCTACTGTTGATGCTTTTATGAGACGCTGTGATCAAGTAGGACGAGAGGTTGAACCACTTTAACTATTATCTATCTTATGCTTTGGGCTATTCAAAAAATAGCAGATCTACAAGCTCATAACGCGGCACTCGGTGCCGCGCTACGAGCTTGTAGATCAGCTGCAAATATGTTTTAAAGCGAACATTTTTAACTCTAATTGCTTCTGGGGGGATTCTACAAATGTCTTCTAAATCATAACAGTTTTTTGAAAATAATTTATGTTGCTATAATCAAACTTTTTCATGTCAAGGACAAGGACCACCCAAAATGATATGTATTTGGCCCTGGACCCCCATCTCAAAATGTTATTCCAGGGACCCACCAGAAGCAAAAAATTGAGTAAAATAAATGTGCACATTTTCACGATTTAAAAAAAAACCCCAGATCTACAAGCTCATAGCGCGGCACTCGGTGCCTCGCTATGAGCTTGTAGATCTGCTATTTTTGAATAGCCAAAGTGTAAGATAATGGTTAAAGTGGTTACACTGATGCGTTCCCGGTCTTAAAGGGTTAACAGTATAGCATACATGGGCAACTGGCGGCCCGGGGGCCACATGCGGCCCTCACCTTCATTTAGTGCGGCCGCAGGTTAATAGTGATATATTATTGATTTCAGCTGTTCCAATTCCAAACATGCAATCATGACCCGCTTTAATTACTTCAATCTGATATTATTAGTTTAATGACAGTCCAATGTATTTGTATTTAAGTTCATAAAGTTAACTTAAGTATAACTAAATGTATTTGAAATTATATAAAAAAATACACGTTTCAGGATTCTAATTTAAAAATACCAAAAAATAATTAAGGATTCCAAAATAGCAAAAATAGCAGATCTACAAGCTCTGAGCTTGTAGATCAGCTATTTTTTTCCTGTCCGACAGTAACAATATGTGTCCCTCTGGAGTGAGTGTGGAAATATATATAGTGGCCCTCTAGTCTACATCATCAAAGTTGTGTCACCCCTGCACTATAGCCTACTTAAAAACTAGATTTTTTATTATTATAAAATCTATTAAATGTAATGTTGGTATATATCTGTGTCTTGCAGGTTAATCATGCGGTGACCTTCTGCAGAGTGGACTAAATCTACTTCATACAGTGAGTTGAAAACGCTGAGTCATGGCTTCTAGCTATGACTCAGCGTTTGACTCGCTGTATGAATGCTTCAGGGAAGGTTCAAAGGATGGATGGAGTCATCAGGAGATAGCTGGTAATAGAGTGTCTGTAACTCGGGAGAAGGGGCAGGAAGATGGAACCTCGACAACGCAGCAACGAGCCCTGAGAGCTGAAACGTATAACGGTGCCAACGAACGTTCTCCGTTGGAGATACAAGGCGTACGGTGCTCGGGACGTGGTGCCATACAACCTACGCGGCTCTATTAATACCAGCTATCTTCAACCACGCGGCGGGAGACCCCACACGGTACGTACCTGGATCACACCTGAACACTATAAACTATAGGGCTGTGTCACCATTAAGACCGGGAACGCATCTGTGTCAAATGGCAGATATACAAGCTCATAGTGCCGCGCTATGAGCTTGTAGATCTGCTATTTATTGGAAAAATCTTGAATTTGTGCAAATCATTGAATTTATATATTTTTTAACTAACATTCTTAACTAAAATCTTTGCTTCTGGAACAACATATTTTGAGATGGGGGTCTGCGGGGTCTGAGGATTTCTACATTTGTAGAATCCCCCCAGAAGCAAAGATTTGAGTTACAAATGTTTGCTTAAAAAAATATATATATATTCAAAGATTTGCACACATTTTCACGATTTCTTTCGAAAAAAAATTGCAGATCTACAAGCTCATAGCGCGGCACTCGGTGCCGCGCTATGAGCTTGTAGATCTGCAATTTTTTTATAGCCTATTAAGAAATCTAAAAATGACACGGTTACGTTCCCGGTCTTAAAGGGTTAAAGGAGAATTCCAGTCATTTCAGATGTTTGCTTTGATGTGACGCTAATCACTCACCAACATACAAAGGGCCGTTGAATTTGTCCAGAGAAGCCCCTGTTGTCCATTGTGGAGACCCCTTCCCCCTGGCTTAATGGAGTAATGTGTATAAATGAAAATCGCCTATTTTAGCACCTCCAAAGTTCGTTTTTTTCCACTAATCCTCATTTTGCAGTGTACTGACACTTAAACATGCACTGAATGTCCCTTATGAGCTGCCGTTCATGCAGAACGGCGTGAAGCTTGTCCTCGGTGTTGCCAGATTCTGTGAGAGAAACAAGCAACCAGCTTGTTTGATAAGGGAGCCGTGTCAAGGGCGCGTGTCTGATAAAATGAATATCAAATGTCTAAATACTGAATCAAGCAACTTAAAAACGGTCTGGGGGGCTCACAAAAGCCTGAGTCGACGATAAAATGACCCAAAGTTTTTTTTTTAAATGAAATATCCCTTTGACTCCGAGTGTACAAATGGAAACAAATTACGGGTCCATTTGGTTCCATCTGTACACTCTTAATTAGTATCATTTGTAACACCTTGAAGGAAAGTACGGAAGAGGCCCAATCCTTGGTCAAATGCATTTTCATTTGGGGTCCTTGATATGAAAACCTTTGAGAGCCACTGTTTAGTTGTTTCTAAAACTGGATTAAATGCTAAGCATTGTGTATTTACTTGAAAATGGTGTTTGATACAGGAATAGTGGGCACGTCTTTGTGAAATTGGCTATTTTTGTTTCTCAAATGTTAAACAAATTAAGAATTTGCTAAATGGTCTTAAGTGATGTGAAGTATACATGATGTGAACATATGTACTGTACATCATTATCAGACCTAAACGTACCCTTCAACGTATATCGAATGTGAGGAAATTAAATGGCCAATTACACATTGAAGTGCTCACTTTTCCCAGGTGCCCACTCTTCCGGTTACATAATCGCAAATTATTTGAGGTAATTGCAATTATTTTGCATAAAATCGTCATAGTTTCCAGTTCATAAAATGGAGGAAATGGTCGATCTACAAGCTCACACCGTGCCGTGATCGCGACACGTTGTGAGCTTGTAGATCGCTTTTTTTCTTACATTAGAAAGTCAAGTCAGGTAATATGGCATTCATTTAAGTTATTTGTCATATCTGCCCTGTTTACGAAGTTTAAAAGCCAGCCAAAAATATATTATTTATGTTCAATGCCAAACAAACACAATTGAATCATTAATTGCAATTATTTGTGACAATTAATGAAGTAAAATGTCATAATGGTGACACAGCCTGTCAGTGACTAGGTTATGACATGTCACTATGGCTTCCAAAATGTCACCCTGTAGGGCCGGCACAACTCAACCTTTTGTTTTCTTTTTCTTGTGTCTTTACAGAACATGAAGTTGACAAGAAGAAGACGTCTGTAGATGGCAGGAAGGTAGGAACCTTTTGATTTCTGCTGCTGCTTGTTAAGGGGGCTACATGCTACCATACCATGTATGTCGTCATTCGCGTCGTCTATCGTATAGTATCACGTCATTTGCGTTGCCACAAATGACAAATGTCTGTCCACATCACATTTATGTGATTTATTTATCGTTTCACGTAATTGTTCGGCTAAAGCTTTGGTCACGTCGGTCCACATCACATACGACCATATGTGGTCGTAACTTCTCCTCTTTTCCTCTATTCTTTGCTTTAATAAAGCAATAACAAAATGATTTGTTTTTATTCACTCTTGTGTCTGAGTTATTTGATCGATTTTTTATTTTTGTCTTTCTTTCTTTTCACAAACACATTTCTTTCTTCTTGCCTGTCTATTGCACTAGTTCTTCACTAGTGGTTTGTGTGTACAAATGTATGTGATGTGGAGCTATGTGATTTATGTCTGGTATCATTATGGTAGCATGTAGCCCCATTAACACTGTGTTTACATCCATCTGTGCTGTAGGTCTGTGCAAACTAATAGAGAAAGCAAATGATGTGTTGTGTCATTTGCTTCCTTTCTTAGTGTTTTTTTTTTCATTTGCTACTGTTTGAGTCGTGGCTGCTGTTGAAGGTAAGTGCTAGTAGTGACATGGTCTATCATTGGTTGTCGGGCAGAAACCTTGTATCTCCATATTTAAACATTATTTTTTGTAAATACATTTCTTTACTTGGTCATACTACAGTGTCACACACTAAAGCAGTACAAACAGCCGATCTACAAGCTCACAAAGCAAAGATCATGATAATTACATTGGCTCCATTGGAACACAGTTTATTTTCTGTGCCCATTAAGACCTGGAACTGTGTCATTTTTAGATTTGAGCTAAAAAGCATTATTTTACACTTTGGGCTATTCAAAAATCGTTAAAATGTGGGCAAATCTT
The DNA here is from genome assembly GCF_963454915.1 of Gymnoscopelus microlampas. Classification (NCBI taxonomy): domain Eukaryota; kingdom Metazoa; phylum Chordata; class Actinopteri; order Myctophiformes; family Myctophidae; genus Gymnoscopelus; species Gymnoscopelus microlampas. The sequence goes on from NC_139956.1 coordinate 2,065,968, forward strand.
TGAAAATATATATTTTTTAAAGCTAACATTTTTAACTCAAATCTTTGCTTCTGGGGGGTTCCTGGAACGAAATATTTTGATGGGGGTCCGCGGCCAAATACATATAATTTTGGGGGTCCTTGACATGAAAAAGATTGAGCACCACTGATATAGAAACATACGTTTTTCAGAAAACTGTTGAGATTTAGGAGACATTTAGAATCGGCTTCAGGTCTCAATGGGTTAAAAAGTAACAGTTTTGGACATAAAAGGTTTCTACCTGACCTCCATACTTTAACTTTCCCTCTTTTCTCTTTATTATTTGCTTTAATAAAGTTATTACTTTTTTTCCCCCTAGTGTGTCTTTGTGTGTTTTTTTACAAATGTAACCAAATGGACCAGTCATTGGTCCATTTGGTTCCATTTGTAGTACTGACAGCATACGTATACTAGGCTGTTTATGTAATGACAGGGTACAGTATATGTAGGCTCACACTAAGCTGTATAATATAGTGACGGGGTACAGTATATGTATACTAGGTTGTATAATATAGTGACAGGGTATAGTATATGTGGCTCTTGGTCACATAGCAAACTCACATAGTTAAACCTATTTGCGCTTTATCTATTTTTGATAAAGTTAAAAATATAGCTTTTTTTTTGCCCTGTCATAGTATCAAGTAAACCTTTTTTAGTTTTAACTGTAAAATTTGCACTATCAGCGTCATTCGCTTAGCGCAGCTTGCGTTGCGTCATTTAACGGGTGGCGGGCCAGCGGTTTGCGTCGTTTGCGTTCAATGCCCGTCATTCGTGAAGAATAAGTAAGAAGGGACTGGACCAGTGTTTTTTTATTATTGGGTCACGGCCAGCGTTTTGATTTGCGTCGCGTCTCAGGATTTCACGTAACATCCGTGCAGGTAAGTCATCACGTCAGCCCACATCACATAAGTCCATGGTGTAGTGTAGTGTAGTGTAGTATGTGATGTGGATTGATGCGATGTATGTGTTGTCATTTCACAACACATGCGGGTAAAAATTACATTTGATTTCACGTCGCTTCCGTCATATGCAGGTAAGTCTTCATCACGTCAGCCCACATCACATATGACCGTACAGGGGGGCCGCATGTGATGTGCATTGATGTGATGTATGTGTTGTGTTGTGTCATTTCACAACATATGCGGGTAAAACATCATCACGTCAGTCCACGTCACATATGAACATATGTGGAGGTATGTGATGCATGTCGTCCTTTACGTCGTGTGTCGTTTCACGTAATATGATTGGCGTTGTACCGTTTAAGGTTATTTGCGAGTAAATCACGTCAGGCCACATCACATTACTGGTCAGTTAATGTGATGTGGATTTATGTGATTTTGTGATTATTTCACGACATTTGCGGATAGCTCGTCATTCACATCGGTCGGCAATTTTTTTCTTTTAGGCGAGGTACACGCCGTTGTTTACAGTAGGTCAGAACAGGAAGAGATGTAGGGCCATCATTCATATCATATGCATTTAATGACTTTGGTTATTCCTGTTGCTTGTGTTTTATGTTGTGTATTAATGTTATTCATAGTGTTGTATGTTGTTTACTAATGTCATTCATAGTGTTGTATGTTGTGTACTAATGTCATTCATGCTGTTGCTGTATTGCTGACAAATATTGGCACAATTGATTTTAGGTTGCGTCATTTGCGTTAAAGCTTAATCACGCCAAATCACATCACATATGACCAGTATGTGATGTGAAGGTGTGTGACGGATGTCGGCATGTGCATCACGTGTAGTTACTCGTTATTTGTGCCGTCATTTGCGAGTAAAGCTTCATCACGTCAATCCACATCACATAATAATAATAATAATAATATAATATAAACGATACATACAACCATATGACTAGTATGTGATGTGGACTTCGTTTCACGTTGTTTGCGTACAATGCTCGTCATTTGGCAGGAGAATAATTAAGAAAATGGACTGATGCTAGACTGAGACTGATGCAGAGAACATGAAGCAAAGAATGCTGCTGCCATTGCGTCATATGCGCCTCGTATAATTTATGTCAATCGTACACAAATGATGTAAATTATACGAGTCTCTCTATCTCTCTCTGTCTCTATCCCTCATCTCTATCTGTCCCCCTGGTAAGTATGTTGGTAAATGTAATGCACATTACAAAGTGCTTTGGTTAAAGGTACTATAGATAAATGCACCATTTAAATTGTAAACTTTGAATTGAACTCATAGGCATCAGCTAGCAGCCACTGTGACACTGTGTAAGAGGCAGTTCAGTCACTGTAGCACTGTAGACTGTATTACTCCTGGAAAATAAAACAAACATTAGTCATAACTGTGTGATTGCATTCTAAACATTACAGTCATAACTGATGTCATTCAAAATGTGTAAGCTCTATATTTAACAGCTACCAGGCATTGTGCCACTGCAGAGGTTCCCAAACCTTTTAGCTCAGGACCCAAACTAGTGAAGATAATAGATTTGCAAGCTCACAACGAGCATGTAAATCTATTTTCACAACCTCTTTTTTTGTTTGTTTCTAATTTATTGCTTAGATTTGTTGTTTTCACGAAATAGCATATGTTCTATTTTGCTTGCTTCTTATATGTGCTTTTAATTCATTTTAATTTTACTATTTGACCCCAAGAAAAATAGTCAGTTTGAATCTGGATCTGAAATTATCAATAAACAAGCAATGGCAAAAACACACTGGAATATAAACATTTCAGTGTAAATATTTTCATAACGTTTTAGCTTGAGACCCAAAAGAGAAATGTGATGTCTCCCTGGGACCTAGTGAGAATCTACAAATGACAACACATCTACAAGCTCGGCTTGTAGATGTGTGCTATTTTCATTGCTATTTTTATTACTCTTATTTTAATATTTTAAATGGAATTTCTTTGATTTTTGTTTTTAAATGTATCGCGTTCTTTTGAAACATAAGGACGTTTTACTACTCTAAATATTTTATTTTATTCATGTAAAACAAATGTAGGATACTAAAAGGAAAGAGGAATATTTACTGACTGATCTCAAAAACAAATGAAAACTGGCAGAAATAAAGACTCACTCCATAAAAACCTTAAGGAAAACTCCTCAGACAGAGACTAAGAAATTATATTTTTATTTTATTTTTTCTATGTTCATCAAGTGCTCCAAGTGCTCAAAATGAAAAGTGCAGCAACACACATTTAGGTCGTAGGACCATCGTCAGTGCTATATCATCAGATGTAATCACTTGCAATTAAAGCTTCATCACGTCAGTCCACATCACATAATGACCGTAGTGTAGTGTAGTGTAGTATGTGATGTGGAATTATGTGTTGTCATTTGTGGGTAAAGCTTCATTATTCATGCCGGTCAATAGGCGAGGCACTGACGATGGTCCTTTGACCCAAATGTTTGCTGCTGCACTTTTCACTTTTAGCACTTGGAGCTCTTTATGAGCATGAACAAATAAAACACTAATATATTTTTTTAGTCTCTGTCTAAGGGGTTTTTCTTAAGGTTTTTGTGGAGTGAATCTTTTCTTCAACCGGTTTTCCTTTTGTATTAAGATGTTAACATGGCTACCCATTTATGGTCTGTAAATGATTAAATTATTACAATTTTTTTTTTTAAATGTTCAGAGGAGTCAAGATTTTATTTCACACTTGTAAGTTCTGTGGACATTTTTGTTTTTTGATTAAAAAAATACGATCTATATATTGTTTACCCGATTAAAAGCATTATCAGGTTTTGATTAAAACAATGTCCACCGAGCTTTAAAAAAAGTGTTGAATAAAATATAGTTCCTTTAAAAATGATCTTAATTGTGAAAGTTAATTAAATGTTGCTCATGTACAGAGCGTTAACCGATAGGGTTAGGTTTTCATCTGCCTTAGTTGTAGATCTTTGAAATGTGTAAATCAGTGGTTCTCAACCTTATTCTGGATCTGATCACTTAACATGGCAGCCGTGTTAAGTGGTCAGATGGGTGGGCCTTTTCAGAGCATGCTTTAAAGACTAAGACCAATCAATCCATTGGAACTAACTTAGTATACTAAGTTATTTGGTATAACTTTTTTTTATATTAAATCTTAATGTTTTTGCCAATTATTTAGGTGGAGAACCACTGGTTTAAATTTCAACTAAATGCAAGTTGTATGTTAAACAAATGTTTACCCTACTTTATGGAATTGCTTTTCTTTCTTTTTTATTTACTTTATGAAATTTGTTTGAGCTTGTGAGCTTGTAGATCTTCACTCTTGTAGATTTTTATTATTTTCTCTTGATGGAATTTTTTATTTAGCATTTTATTAAATTACATTTTGAATGTTTTTGATTATTTTTGTGACATTGATCTTGTAGATTGTCTATTTTCACTTTTTATAATGTTTTTTGGACATCAACAATATTCCAATATGTCTTATCTGCTCCATGCAGAACAAACTGATGTCATTTTCAAATGTATTTAATACATTATGCTCAATGGACTGTAATCCACGGGCCAATCACCTGCTGGAAGCTTTGATTGAATACTTAATTAACAAGTTTGGGGGGTGGGGGATTTATTTACTCATGACCCAAGAAAATGTGTCCACGACCCACTATTGAGTCCCGACCCATAACTTGGGAAACAGTGGACCAGGGTCCATTTGGTTCCATTTGTTACCTTAAATGTATGAGGTTCCTTAGAAAAATAAACTTTTTATTTCTGTAAATATATATTTTTTTAATTGTAGGAAACTAAAAGGAAAAAGAGGAATATTTAATGACTGTAGCTGGTCTCAAAAACAAAGCAAAACTGGCAGAAAAAAAGACTCCCTCCACAAACTCCTTAGACGGAGACCAAGAAAATCTATTTTTGTTTTATTTGTTTCATGTTCATGAAGTGCTCCAAGTGTTCAAAGTGAAAAGTGCAGCAGCAAACATTTAGGTCATAGGACCATCGTCAGTGCTATATCATCAGATCTAATCATTTGCGGTTAAAGCTTCATCACGTCAGTCCACATCACATATGACCATAGTTTGTGTGGGGTGTAGTGTAGTGTAGTGTAGTATGTGATGTGGACTTATGTCTCGTATCATTTCGTATAATTTGATTTGCGTCTCGTCTTATCATTTCACGTCACTTAAGTCATGTGCAGGTAAGTCTTCATCACGTCAGTCCACATCACATATGACCATAGGCGCTGTATGTGATGTGGATTTATGTGTTGTCATTTGTGGGTAAAGCTTGATTATTCACGGCGGTCAGTAGGCGAGGCACTGACGATGGTCCTTTGACCCAAACGTTTGCTGCTGCACTTTTCACTTTTAGCACTTGGAGCTCTTTATGAGCATGACAAAATAAAACACTAATATATTTTCTTAGTCTCTGTCTAAGGAGTTTTCCTTAAGGTTTGTGTGGAGTGAAAACATGGCTACCTATTTATGGTCTGTTCATGAATTTTCCATGGCCAGTCATTTGGGATCAATATAAGTAGGAAAAAAGGCCGTTATTCTAGTCCGGACTTGTCCTTTAACATGGCAGCCTTAAGTGGATAAACTAAATTGGTAAATGGATGAACTGTGACGGGATAGATGGAGGTCAGCAAGAGTTTTTTTTGTACAAATATTAATTTTAATATCTGTTAGTTTATTGTATCTATTATCTGTATTTTGTTTTAGTTCTTCTCCTTTTATTGTTGGACTGTTAATTATTGACATGTATTTTGTGCTATTGTTTTCTTCTTGGTCATCATGACTTCATAGGCCTGTCAAAATTACATAATAGCATTAGTCTTGGATGGATTATATAATTGGAAATTATGTAATATGCACACAAAAAAAACAGTTGTAATGTATGTTTTGTTTTAACTTCCATTTACTGGATTTTAATGTGATGTTTTTTTGTATTGTTTATTTTATTCCTTTATTGTATTCCTTTTTTTTATAAAATTATCATTATCTGTAACTGTACAGCTGTGCTGCTTCAGGAATTCTATGTGACCAACAGCGTAACTCATCATTGTTGTAATGTGAACACTCTCCTCTTCAGACTCCACCTCAGCCTGTAGCACTTAGACGCATTTTGAGCTTGTAGATCTAAGTTTAAATAGGGTTAATGTGTGTGTGTATGTTTTGTAGTAATCAAAATCTACAAAGTAACTAAAGGTTTCAAATAATCGTAGTGGAGTAAAAGTACAATATTTGCCTCTGAGATGTGGTGAAGTAGAAGTAAAAGTACTGCAAATTGGAAATACTCCAGTAAAGTAAAAAATACCTCAGATGCTGGGTTCATTTGTTGACCTGGTTAGTTGACCTATAGTTTCTATGTACAGATTATTAATGTATTATACTGTTTAGACTGATGCTATCTTCTTGGTTTACCTGTGATCCTAGTTTACTGAGACACTACACTGTCTCTGCATTCTATGTATGTGTACTTTGTTTATTGTAAGTCACTCTGGATAAAGAGTATAGATGAATATCTACATTGTAAATTGTGAAATTACTTTACTGTTGAAATAAATATCTGAATGGTACCATGTGATTGTAAATGACAACAAAACAAAAACAAAGGCTCTGGTGTGGTTCTCCTGGTTTACTGGGATGGGGTTCAATTCCCTGCAGTGCCCTACTCGTAGTGTTGTATTTACCCGTTATATGGTCTGTTTTATTTATGTTCATAGTTTTGTATTTACCCTTTATATGGTTTATGTTTTATTCTTCACGCTCATTGTGTTGCATTTACCCTTACATGGTTTGTTTTATTCTGTGTTCATAGTGTTGTATTTACCCTTTCGTGGTTTGTTTTATTCTTTATGTTCATAGTGTTGTATTTACCCTTACATGGTTTGTTGTATTCTGTATGTTCATTGTGTTGTATTTAGCCTTACATGGTTTGTTTTATTTTTTATAGTCATTGTTGTATTTACCTGGTTTATTCTTTATGTTCATTGTGTTGTATTTACCCTTACATAGTTTATGTTTTAGGTTTATGTTTTATTTTTATATTCATTGTGTTGTATTTACCCGGTTTATTCTTTATGTTCATTGTATAGGGTTGAGATCCGTCATTATCATTATAATTGTTGATGACCAAATGGACCATTACTGGTCTAACTCTTTAGTGTACAAATGGACCTGTTATGGTGGTCTTTGAAATGTAAAAGTTTGAGGACCACTGGTATTGTTTTATCTTTAGCTCTGACAGTGTGATGGATACGGTTCCCAATGCTAACGCAGCTACAAACACCCTTCAGCTCTTAGCCTGTCTCAAAGTGGGGTCCGGGGATCTCCAGGGGTCCTTGGGGGGATTTCAGGGGGTCCCCAGCTAAAGTAGTTAATATAGCATCATAAACATTTTAACCACTTTATCCATTTATATGTTTGCTATTCAAAAATAGCAGATCTACAAGCTCACAGTGCGTCACTTCGTGCCGCGCTGCAAGCTTGGACATCTGCTATTTTGAACATTTTCGAAAGCCCGCTCTTGTCCTCCGACGGTCAGGACGCGCTTGCCTCTTTCGCCGTTTCCATGCTATGATCCCCGCCGAGACAAAGGGAAGATCTCCCACAAGACAAAGGGAAGATCTCCCACCACGCAGCTGGTGGAGGGTTATCCGCGAAAAAGTCCGGAATTCTGTGTGTGATCGCTGTGCTGATGTCAGAAGTGCTTGTCTGTCAAAACTCCTTAGACACCCTTTGTTAAAGCTCTTACCTGTTCAAACAATGTGAACATAATTTAAATGTTTAAGAACATGTAGCCAAATAACAGTTGTTTTTGGATCATTTTTTCTTACATGTTCAACTTTGTATACAGATTTTATTTATAACGCTTCAATGTAGAGAGAATAATCGCACATCCACTGTTACTTATTTCAGGTGCGTTGGATAGTAGATAATCTGAATCAAACAAGAAGTCCCGCACACTGTATCTTGCTGTGGCAACTCACTTTTTTTATTTAACGACAAACGTTTCGGTCCGTCTGGACCTTCTTCAATAGTGTCTAACTAGTGTATAACCCGGTTTTAGACGGAGGTCTAATAGCCGACTAATGGCTCAGTGGTTTTGTAATGATCAAATCAAATAATAATGATGTAGAAGTAAAAGTATTCCCCTGTTTCCTAGGCTGTGTGGGCATCACTTCCTGTCGATTTGATCCAATGAAAGTGGTCAGATGACCAATGATATCCAATGAAATCGACAGGAAGTGATGCCCTCACAGTCTAGGAAACAGGTGAATAGGCAATTGGAAATACTCAAGTAAAGTAAAAGTACCTCAAAATTGTACTTAAGTACAGTACTTGAGTAAATGTACTTAGTTACTTTCCACCACAGGTAATCATTGCTATGTGTAACATAATGTATGTTAGTGTAACCCTATGAGTCATAAGGCTACTAGAGATGTGTGATTTAGAGGTGTGGTTGTAGGTTTTTTCCATTGGAGGGCGCAATACACTGATACTCTCTATATATTCAGTAACTGCTTCCTGTCCTGTAAGCTTCACTTCCTGCCAGGTGGTTTTGTTTGGGGTTGCTGTGAAGAAGAACTACAGGTAAAACACACACAAACATCATTTATTATAGATTATTTACTGGTATGAAAACACACAATCATTATTTATTACATTTATTGTACATTGTTTCCATAATACATCAGAGCTAATGAGACATTCTCTTATTAGAGTCCACAGACCAAGATAATTCTGTTTGGTGTTGTTGTGAAACCATGAGGTGTTAGCCTGTTGCTAATGCTAACATAACATACTTTATTTGCTTGTTTGAGTCCAGATTCTCGTTAAAAAAAAAAAACAGTGGTTGTGTTAATGTTGTGTTAATGTTGTGTTAATGTTTTAAACATACTTTAGTGAAACACTGTATGGTTTTAGTGATGTTTATGAAGAGGTTTAATGCTAACCAAGATGCTAAGCTCTAAGCTAGCTAGCTTTGTTAGTCAGGCTGCAGCATAGTGAAACATTAAAGGGTCATTCTGCTTATTTTGTGACATGAAAACCATTTGGTTTGAGTGTCTTCAGACACTAATGGTTTGTTTTAGCTACAAGTACCTGGATGGTTATTATTTACATTTTAAATAAATTAGAGATAAAAAAAATAATGGTTAAAAGGGGAATATATTAAACTAAAATGGTATATAACAGGTTAATAAGGATTATTTATAGTATAGCTAAAAGTAAAATTATTCATTTGTAAATAATTCATGTTTGTTAATTTGTGTTGTGATACTGACATGATACTGACCAATATAATGACATGATACTGACCATAATACTGACATGATACTGACATGATACTGACCATAATACTGACATGATACTGACCATGACACTGACATGATACTGACATGATACTGACCATAATACTGACATGATACTGACCATAATACTGACATGATACTGACATGATACTGACCATAATACTGACATGATACTATCATGATACTGACCGTGATACTATCATGATACTGACATGATACTGACCATAATACTGACATGATACTGACCATAATACTGACATGATACTGACATGATACTGACCGTGATACTATCATGATACTGACATGATACTGACCATAATACTGACATGATACTGACCATAATACTGACATGATACTGACATGATACTGACCGTGATACTATCATGATACTGACATGATACTGACCATAATACTGACATGATACTGACCATAATACTGACATGATACTGACAATGATACTGACATGATACTGACATGATACTGACCATGACACTGACATGATACTGACATGATACTGACCATGATACTGACGTGATACTGTCATGATACTGACCGTGATACTGTCATGATACTGACCATGATACTGACCATGATACTGGGGCGGCGGTGCGCTGGGGGGAAGGGGGGGGGCACGATGCGGTGCGGGTCACATGCGCGCGATTTTTTTAAATAATTAATTAAACGACTATAAAACAACTAACAACAACACACTCTACCAGCCTCCAATGGTGGAAAATAGCAGATCTACCTCACAATGCCTTGTACTTGTAGATCTGCTATTTTCACATGGTTACTGTATGTTTTATAATATTAATCGAAATCTACAAAGTAACTTGTAACTTGAGTTTTAAAATAAGTTTAAAAGTAAAATATTTGCCTCTGAGATATAGTGGAGTTACTGGAGTAGAAGTAAAAGTATTAAAAATATGGAAATAGGCGTATTCGAGAGTCAAGTGCAAATACCTCAAAATTGTACTTAAGTACAGTTCTTGAGTACATTTACTTAAAGACGTTTACCAAAATCCATTTGAAAACATTTTTTTTCATTGATCTCAGGTCAAATATTGATGTGCGATTAAAATGTGATTAATTTAGATTAATTAATTACAAAGCCTCTAATTAATTAGATTAATTTTTTTAATCGAGTCCCAGCCCTAATATTAATATGTATTTGACCACGGACCCCCATCTGATAGCAGTATTTGATATCCCTTTGAGATCTATTTTAAAATGGCAGACTTTTTTTTTAAGGTAGTGTAATAACTGCTGGTTCTTATCTTTTCCACACAATGGTAGATAATGTCAGACCATGAAATAAGCAGGACAACCAGGATGTACAATTTTACAGAGCGACCTTTATTAATGCATAGGCTACTCTATGAAGTTTATGAAACAATACAGTGCTTGAATGAAACCCCTAATAATGAAACCATTTACAATACTGAAAATACAGTGCTTTTATAGGAGATACTGGCTGGACGACGGGAACGTGCGTGCGGACAAGGTTCAATCAGTCCTTGTGCTGGACCTCGCACAGTTGAAGATCGGCGGAGCAGGGTGCCGTACACTCACTAAATTCCCCCTGGCTAACTACAGGAGACCGTGGTTGTAGTCTCCCCTCCTGCTGACAACAATAGCTCCCCCTCGCTAGCTATCTTCACGTCGGCAAGACTACAACTTGCGAACGCCCCTCCCGTCCCTTGAGTGCCGGTCACAAGACGTGTTGCTCCGATCCGTGTCTAAGTCCGACTGACTCTTTTATAGTGTCTGTGTTCACACCGCACCTGAAATCAATGCAGTCAATCACTGCGTCTGTTTCATCAATGTCACTCATGAGTCTGTGCTCTGCCACACCCATCACACTTCTCCCCGACTTGAAGAATGAGACTCGTCCTTGAGTCTATAGTGACACATCGTAATCACATAACCACACGGCTGGTCTCCGCTGGCGTGCTGGACGTCCTCCCCTTAACGTTGGCACCCCTGGAGCGTCTTGTGTCCACCGCCCAGGATTGGACACAGACAGATCCAAAGGCTGGGCTGATCCAGCGGCTGCGGAACCTGCTGGCATGTTGACCTCTCGCAACCCAGCTGGTGAGCTCTGCAGGCGTGCTGAACGCCCCTCCGCAAACTCTGACGCTGCTGAGGCTTGGGAGCCCGGCTGCGCAACGGCTACAGACTCATCCAAGGGAATGGCTACTGCAGAGGCTGCAGACTCGACTGGCATGACCCGCTGCGTTACCGGTGATGGGGTCCTCTGTTGCCCTCCCACATCCTCGGTCGTCCCTGCCGGCGTTGTCGTCATCTCCGCAGGGACATCCCGGCTGGGCGGACGAAGCTGGACCCAACTGGCACCAAACGGGACCCCCGACTGCTGCCATTGCTCTGGTTGAATAGGGCAGTCCCTCTGTTCACCTCCCATGGATGTCTCACTCTCCACCGACTCTGATGGTACTGCCAAGGAAGAAGTACAAGGTTTGAGTCGGTTGAAATGCACAACACTCTCTGAGCCTCCCTCGACTGGCACTAGCCTATAGAGGACCTCTGTCACCCTGTCCACTACTCTAAAGGGGCCTTTATACCGTCTCTGTAGTTTGGGACACAGTCACTTTTTAGCCTTATTCCTCATCCAAACTAATTCTCCCTCGGAATAATATTGGAATTTTGCCCTGAAATCATAGGCCACTTTCTGGTGTCCTGAGGCCCTGGCTTGATGTTTTTTAACTGCCTCAACAACAGTGGACAACGTGTCCCTCAACTTAGACACATACTCATCCACTGAGGTGAAGGACTCCTGGTTGCCTACGTTTAACATAACATCAACCGGTAAAACCATTTCCTGTCCAAACAATACTCGGTAAGGGGTGAAAAGGGTGCTAGCATGTACACTACTACGATATGCCATCATAACATAAGGTAAAAGCGTGTCCCAATTAGACTGATTCTCTTCCACAAAGAGGGATACCATATCTAACAGAGTACGATTGAACCGCTCAATCAATCCATCTGACTCGGGGTGATAAGGTGTGGTGCGAGTTTTGTGCATATGCAGCAGCCTACACAGTTCTCTGAACAGATTAGATTCAAAGTTGCGTCCCTGGTCTGAGTGCAGACTACGTGGGGCCCCATAATGACACACCCATTCCTCCGTCAAAACTTTAGCGACAGTACAGGCTTCTTGATTAGGTAGAGGAAAGGCCTCTGTCCACTTTGAGAAGTAATCACCTACAACCAATATGTACTTATTCTTTCTCGAGGTCACTGGGAGGGGACCAAGGATGTCAAGTGCGACCCGCTCGAATGGCCTAGATGTCACAGATGGCTGTAAAGGGGCACGTGGCAGTTTCCCCTGAGTCTTACGGGATCCACAATCTACACATTGTTTGACCCACATTTTAACATCTCCAAACCATCCCGGCCAGTAAACAAGGTCTTTAACTTTTCCCTGCAGTTTTTGCACACCCAAATGTCCCCCTGTAGGAACATTGTGCAACTGTTTTAAAACTTCAGGAACCAGCGACCGTGGTAACACTACCTGTACCCGGGATGCAGCATCAGAATAGGCAGGAGGAATCCTCACTAATCTACCTCCTTGTACCTGCAGCTGTGTCCAAACTGGGACATATTTCTGTAGGTCAGAGTCTTCTGGGATTACCCCATCAGCAGCCAGATTTTTACATTCAATTATTCGCTGCAACTCACTATCTGCCCTCTGTGCCTGAGTCAACTCATCCATCTCAGCAGCCACTATAGCATTAGGAACCTCTTGCACTACACGCACTTTTGGGTTAATCCCGACTATTGTTACCTGATCAGATAGCTGTTTCTTTTCAAGAAAGCCGGGTAGCCTAGAGAGGGCGTCAGCGTTACTGTGTAGCTTGCCTGGACGATGGATGATAATGTATTGAAAATTGGCCAGCTGTTCAAGCCAGCGAGCCAACTGCCCCTCTAAACCCTGAAAATTGTGAAGCCACCTCAGGGAGTTGTGGTCAGTTCGTAACACAAACTCTTTGCCTAACAGATAGTGCCGAAAGTGTTTTGTATACACCACCATACTCAAAAGCTCCTTTTTAGTGGTAGCATATTTGCGTTCTGATTTACTGAGAGCTCTACTTGCATATGCAATGACTCGCTCCATCCCCCCTTCCTCCTGAGATAATACTGCTCCAATCCCCACATCGCTTGCATCAGTATCCAAAATAAATGGTTTACATGGGTCTGGGTAAGCTAAGACAGGGGCAGTAATCAAAGTGGTCTTAAGTTGATCAAAAGCACATTGGCAGGCCTCACTCCATTGAAAGCGCTTCCCCTGCTCTGTCAGCTTATGTAAAGGGCGAGCAATATCTGCAAAACTTTTCACGAAACGTCTATAATAAGATGCTAGGCCTATAAAACTGGCAACCTCCATCTGATTAGTAGGGACAGGCCACTCTCTGACTGCCTCCACCTTAGCTGGGTCTGGCCTAACTCCCTCAGCAGAAATGACATGGCCGAGGTAATGGACTTGTTTTGAAAACAAATTACACTTAGATGGCAAAGGCAGTCTTATGGCGGTCCTCTGAGTCTACTTCCACCTGCCAATAGCCACTAGCCAAGTCCAGGGTGGAAAACCAGCGAGCATGTGAAAGGCTATCTAGAGCATCATCAATCCTAGGGAGGGGATATGCATCTTTTTTAGTAACCTCGTTAAGTTTCTTATAGTCAACACAGAAACGTAGTCCACCCCCCTTCTTTTTCACAAGTACAACCGGGGCTGCCCACGGACTACAGGAGGGACGGATTATGCCATTGGCCAACATTTGCTTCAGGTTCTTAGTCACTTCTTGTTGTAAGTGCAGAGGGACCCTTCGAGGATGCAATTTAACAGGTTGAGCATCACCAGTATCAATTTTGTGTGATGTTAGCTGTGTCCTACCCAAATCTGTGTCCCCCCGACTAAACACATCCCTGTATTTATTAAATGATTGCCTAATTGCTGTCAACTCATCTGGGGCAAAACCTTTCCCCCCCACCCCAAAATGGCCCATAAGTGTCTCCACTGTCCAAGGTGGCAATAGAGTTTCTCCCTCACTATCCTTACAGTGCTCTATCATCTCCTCTCCCACTTCAATATCTGTAAATAGTGTGCCTACTTTCATGCCACTCTTTAGCGGTAAAGCGTCGTTAGTTACGTTAATAACACGCACTGGCAGTCTACCATGCTGCACACTACAAACTACTCGGGCTACTAAAATGTCACTCTGTTTGGAGATGAAGGAAGGTTCTAATAACCCTTCAGCATAATCCCCCCACCCACTTCGGACCTGACCCCAAACGATGGCCTCACTGCGAGGAGGTATCACTGTATCAGCCTGGACAGTGACTATTTGAGGCTCCAATGATGGGTTAAGATCGATCAAAGGAAATTGCTTGCCCATTATCTGACAATTCTTCTTTCCCAGGTCGACAACAGCTCCATACTTTGATAAAAAATCAAAACCTAGCAAAACTTCTTCTGAGGGGATATCGGAGACCAAAAACTCTGCGACAAGTGCAAGTGAATCAAATTGACAAACTGTCTGCCAGGACCCCAATCACGTCGAATGTGGCCAGTACAACCACACTCCCAGCATCCCCTGTTCCGTTCAGCCTCCCGTTTAAATGGAGTGGGCGCTTGAACTGGGCGTACAAAAGGAACCGATGGTGAGGGTGTAGGAACAAATTTACTGGGGTGGCCGATAGCCTGTACTGTCGATTGCAGAGATTTAACCTCCTGTCGTAGTAGACTACAACTTGCGAACGCCCCTCCCGTCCCTTGAGTGCCGGTCACAAGACGTGTTGCTCCGATCCGTGTCTAAGTCCGACTGACTCTTTTATAGTGTCTGTGTTCACACCGCACCTGAAATCAATGCAGTCAATCACTGCGTCTGTTTCATCAATGTCACTCATGAGTCTGTGCTCTGCCACACCCATCACACTATACTGTACGTTTCAGGCAATTTAGAGTTGATTGGTAGTACTTTGTAGTGACTTTTTTTGGTCCTTAACATTCATCGAGCACTGGACTTAGTACATTTTTTTTTCACCATTGGGTCACTACCGAAACGAAAGTTTGTCACTAACGAAACGAAAGTTAAATCCGAAAAAATCACTAAGTGTGGAGGCCAAAATCGTCCCCCCAAAAACCTGTTAGGAGTACGTTTCAGGCAATTTAGAGTTGATAGGTAGTACTTTGTAGTGACTTTTTTTGGTCCCTAACATTCATCGAGCTCTGGACTTAGTACATTTATTTTTTCACCATTGGGTCACTAGCGAAACGAAAGTTACATCCGAAAAAGTCACTAAGTGTGGAGGCCAAAATCGTCCCCCCAAAAACCTGTTAGGAGTACGTTTCAGGCAATTTAGATTTGATAATTTGATAGGTAGTACTTTGTAGTGACTTTTTTTGGTCCCTAACATTCATCGAGCTCTGGACTTAGTCAATTTTTTTTTTTTGGTAGTGAACATAAATGTACATATTATTTACCAAAATATTTTATGTTTTACTGTGATTTCAGACATGATGGATTCGGAAGAAGCGGGGCCATCGCTTTCAACTGTACCACCTGTCCACCGTGAAAGAGGTGAGACCGTTTTCTGTTTATCACAGCTGTACCACAACATGATTTTGACATCACATTTTGATTCAGTTTTAGTCATAGTCTGTTGAATAAAATTCCATTCAGTTTTAGTCACACATAGTGTGTTATTCCTGCCAGTAATGTCACACACACACAATGATATGTTGTGCCATTTTGTACTTATTTGTTGTATATAGTATTATTTCATTCAGATTTACCACAGTAAATACAAAATGGCTAAACAGCTCCACAAAGTAATGCACCACCAGCGTGACACATGCTGGTAGTGAACATAAATGTACATATTATTTACCAAAATATTGTATGTTTTACTGTGATTTCAGACATGGAGTTGGACGAAGCAGGGCCATCGTCTTCAACCCTAGTACCACCTGTCAGCCGTAAACGAAGTAAGACCGTTTTCCATTTGGTTCCATTTGCACACACTCAAGAGTTATGGGGGACTGTGACATTCAGTAATTGGGTGTTGTGATCAAAATAATGCTGTATATAAGACTGTTTCACTCTATTTGACAGCACATTTTGATTCAGTTTTAGTCATAGTTAGACATGCAAAAGGGTCACTTTTCAGCTACAGTCACCTTTTTGAACCCAAATAGGGCAATTGTGTGACACCTGACCCGAAAGAAAACAACATGTTGTCACCCTTTTCACCTCAGGGCTGTTTGCATGCCTGCATAGTCTGTTGAATAAAATTCCATTTAGTTTTAGTCATATTTTCATAGAAATCAACACTGCCACACCAATAAAAAAAAGATGTATTTTATGGTAATTGTGTATTTCTGTATTTCACAGAACGTGGTGGAAAGCCCCCAGCTGTAGAGGCTGTGTGGAAGGACACAGATTGGGAGCCTAGGACGGACATCTCCTTCACTGCTACCCCAGGTCCACGCAATGCGGCAGCTGAAATACAGTCCACCATTCCTGTTGACTTTCTGGCACTTTTCGTGACTGATGAGCTGCTAGGGATGATCGTTGAACAAACCAACATCTATGCTGAAGAGTTCATCAAGGCCAATGAGGAGGCAGTGGCACAGCATCCATACAGCAGAGTGAAAGACTGGAAACCAGTTACAGCGGGAGAACTGAAACAGTTTTTCGCCCTGTTGTTCCTCACTGGCCTTGTGCGAAAGCCTGAACTACGGCACTATTGGACGACCGATCACCCTCTACTTACACCGTTCTTTGGCCAAACCATGCCACGCAACAGGTTCCAGATTATCTGGCAGTTCATCCATTTCACAAACAATAAGGCTGGCGAGATTTACGTCGTGGACAGGCTGTGCAAAATCAACCCGGTCTTGCTCTACCTAACAGACAAATTCAAGGAGATGTTTGTCCCAGGTCGCAACATCAGCATTGATGAGGGGATGCTTCTGTGGAGGGGACGCCTATCCTTCAGAGTGTACAACCCACAGAAGCCCACCAAGTACGGAATAAAGTCATATATTCTGTGTGATTCTGGAACGGGGTACTGTTACAGCATGAAGCCATATTCTGGACAGTACTCTTCCCTACCAGACAGTCACTTTTCTGTTGCAGGGTCTTACAGGGTACGGGTATTCTTTGTTTATGGACAATTATTATAATTCAGTGGGCCTGTATGAACTCCTCCTTCAGAACAACACACATGCCTGTGGTACTATGAGGCTAAAAAGAGGTGAACCACAAGCCATGAAGGATGTGACGATGTCCAGCCTGAGAGTGGGAGAGAGGAAAATGCTTCACAATGGCAAAGTGATGTTATTGGCATGGCGAGACAAGCGCATCGTTCGATTGATCACAACTCGGCACAAGGATGAGATGGGGACCCAGATGGTGAAACAGAAACACCACAGAGACAAAGTGCCACAGGAGAAGCCAGTTTGTGTCCTTGAGTACAATAAAAGCATGAATGCAGTGGACCGGCTTGATCAAAACCTAAGCTACTATCCCTTCATCCGGAAGACAGCCAAGTGGAGGAACAAGTTTGTGGTCTACCTACTCCAAATCTGCATGTACAACGCATTCGTACTCCACAAAGCAAGGAATCCAGATGGCGACTGTAAAAGCATGTTTGACTTCATCCTCAGTGTTGTCAAGTCTTGGACCGCTGTGAGATATGCCCCAGTGGAAGCAGATTATATCCCTCCACAAGATGTCCCAGCAGACCCGCCTGTCGCCCCCCCGGCCGCCTGTCAGCAGCAGCAGCAGCAGCCTCATCCTGCCCGCCCCCGCCGTCCGGCGCCCCCCTTCGCCCCCCTCCGCCCCCCGCCGGCGTCCTTATGCACCAAGAATGAAGGAACCTCGTGACCGATTGAGTGGCGATATGAAAGTCCATAAGCTTGTCGATGCCCCCCCCACTGCCAGAAAGCAGGGCCCAACTAAATGGTGCAGAGTTTGTAAGAGGAGAGGGGCAAAGCGGAGTGAGACAAGATTACAGTGCGAAAGCTGTAAAGTACCCCTCCATACTCAATGCTATTATGATTACCACACTATGGAGAAGTAGTATTGAATCATTTTGTTTGTTTTAGCCATCTCTGCCCTGTGGGATCTGAGGAGACATTGATGTGCTGGTCATTTTGTATATAACTTTGAAAGGTACTTGAAAAAGTTGTACTTGAAAATGTTGTACTTGAAAAAAGCCATATAAAGTGTGTTCAAATGTGTCTGCCTGAGTCGTTTCAAACTTTTTCTGTAGAGTGTTGGTTTTATATCATAGATATACAATTGCAAACTAGCAAACTCTTGTGTGTACAAATGGAACCAGTGAAATCAGTGTCCTAATCTGAAGAAAACCTGGACATAGAATATAGACAAACACATACATAGCTAGCCCTATTTGACCATTACTGTACAAATGGATCCTATGGGTCCATTTGGTTCCATTTGCACACAGTCAAGAGTTATGGGGGACTGATATTCAGTAATTGGGTGTTGTGATCAAAATAAGGCTGTATATAAGACTGTTTCACTGTCTAAAAAGTCAAACATTTTCTGATTTTGATTGGTTTTATGTCATAGATGCTATCTGGATCTCAGTGCTTGTCTGCATGGCATTCACAGAAAATAATTCTGTAGTTAGTTTGAAACCAACAACTGTGCAGGTGTCTGATGTCAGTAATGTGTCACTGAAGGTGAAAATATAAGGGTCTAATCACTGTTCTGCCTGAGAGAGAATGGTTCACAAAAGCCTCATTATCTCAGCTTTTAGATCCAGATAGCTGATTTTGGTGAAACCAAGCTATATTCAACTGCCAAT
Source organism: Gymnoscopelus microlampas (assembly GCF_963454915.1). Classification (NCBI taxonomy): domain Eukaryota; kingdom Metazoa; phylum Chordata; class Actinopteri; order Myctophiformes; family Myctophidae; genus Gymnoscopelus; species Gymnoscopelus microlampas. The sequence goes on from NC_139956.1 coordinate 2,085,075, forward strand.
AGCTAAAGAACCGAACATGCTAGGAACTCACTTTTTTTTCTGGCGAAAGTAGAGATGTTGATCTTTGTTTTGATCCATGTGTTCATAGTCCTAGCACAAAATGTTCTGTGGGCCTAGATAGACTGGCCAGAAAGCTCAAAAATGGCTGGCACAGGCAGCTATGGCTGGTGTTTTAACTCTGGCAGTCAATGTGTTAAAGTTGATTGGTAGTGACTTTTTTTTTTGGTCCCTAACATTGATCGAGCTCTGGACTTAGTCATTTTTTTCCCGTTTCGGTAGTGACACAATGGTGTCACTACCAAAACGAAAAAGAAATTGTTCCCCCAAAAACCTGTTAGGAGTACGTTTCAGGCAATTTAAAGTTGATTGGTAGTGACTTTTTTTTTGGTCCCTAACATTGATCGAGCTCTGGACTTAGTATTTTTTTTTCCGTTTCGGTAGTGACACAATGGTGTCACTACCGAAACGAAAAAAAAAAAATTCCCCCAAAAACCTGTTAGGAGTACGTTTCAGGCAATTTAAAGTTGATTGGTAGTGACTTTTTTTTTGGTCCCTAGCGTTCATCGAGCTCTGGACTTAGTAATTTTTTTTCTGTTTTGGTAGTGACACAATGGTGTCACTACCGAAACGAAAACAAAATTGTTCCCCCAAAAACCTGTTAGGAGTACGTTTCAGGCAATTTAAAGTTGATTGGTGGTGACTTTTTTTTTGGTCCCTAACATTGATCGAGCTCTGGACTTAGTAATTTTTTTTCCGTTTCGGTAGTGACACAATGGTGTCACTACCGAAACGAAAAAAAAAATGTTCCCCCAAAAACTTGTTAGGAGTACGTTTCAGGCAATTTAAAGTTGATTGGTAGTGACTTTTTTTTTGGTCCCTAACATTCATCGAGCTCTGGACTTAGTAATTTTTTTTCCGTTTCGGTAATGACACAATGGTGTCACTACCGAAACGTAAAAAAAATCGTTCCCCCAAAAACCTGTTAGGAGTACGTTTCAGGCAATTTAAAGTTGATTGGTAGTGACCTTTTTTTTGGTCTGTATACAAATCTTTTGAAAATAGAAGAAATGTTTAGGTCTATAAATCAATCAATAGTTTAGCCAGGTCTGGTTTATGGCTGCCCAAAACTGCCCACCTCGCTTATCCTAGACCAGTGGTTCTCAAACTTGTTCATGTGGACCCCCAAGACACTTATTAGCCCGCAGACCCCCATTTGACAAGATATGCCAGGGACCCCCATAAGAGAAGATTTTTACGGATCTCTAGCAATGATTCTCAACCATTTTAATTTCAAGGACTGGACAAGGAGTGTCCCACCTTCGACCAGGAGCACATTGATGGAACCCCAAAAAAGCAGACACAGTATCAGACAGTCACTCACAAGCTTAATCTGTTACTAACAGGCCCGGATACAGAAGTTATTAATGGGGGGGGCAATAAGAAATGCTGGTGGCGAAAAAAATGCTGGTGACGAAAAAATGCTGGTGACGAAAAATGACGAAAAATGCTGGTGACGAAAAAATGCTGGTGACGAAAAATGACGAAAAATGCTGGTGACGAAAAATGACGATAAATGCTGGTGACGAAAAATGACGAAAAATGCTGGTGACGAAAAAATGCTGGTGACGAAAAATGACGAAAAATGCTGGTGACGAAAAAATGCTGGTGACGAAAAATGTAGAAAAATACTGGTGACGAAAAAATGCTGGTGACGAAAAATGACGAAAAATGCTGGTGACGAAAAAATGCTGGTGACAAAAATGCAGGTGACGAAAAATGACGAAAAATGCTGGTGACGAAAAATGACGAAAAAGGCTGGTGACGAAAAAATGCTGGTGACGAAAAATGACGAAAAATGCTGGTGACGAAAAAATGCTGGTGACGAAAAATGACGAAAAATGCTGGTGACGAAAAATGACGATAAATGCTGGTGACGAAAAATGACGAAAAATGCTGGTGACGAAAAAATGCTGGTGACGAAAAATGACGAAAAATGCTGGTGACGAAAAAATGCTGGTGACGAAAAATGTAAAAAAATACTGGTGACGAAAAAATGCTGGTGACGAAAAATGACGAAAAATGCTGGTGACGAAAAAATGCTGGTGACAAAAATGCAGGTGACGAAAAATGACGAAAAATGCTGGTGACGAAAAAATGCTGGTGACGAAAAATGACGAAAAATGCTGGTGACGAAAAAATGCTGGTGACGAAAAATGACGGAAAATGCTGGTGACGAAAAAATGCTGGTGACGAAAAATGACGAAAAATGCTGGTGACGAAAAATGACGAAAAATTCTGGTGACAAAAAATGACGAAAAATGCTGGTGACAAAAAAATGCTGGTGACGAAAAATGACGAAAAATGCTGGTGACGAAAAAATGCTGGTGACAAAAATGCAGGTGACGAAAAATGACGAAAAATGCTGGTGACGAAAAATGACGAAAAAGGCTGGTGACGAAAAAATGCTGGTGACGAAAAATGACGAAAAATGCTGGTGATGAAAAAATGCTGGTGACGAAAAATGACGAAAAATGCTGGTGACGAAAAATGACGATAAATGCTGGTGACGAAAAATGACGAAAAATGCTGGTGACGAAAAAATGCTGGTGACGAAAAATGACGAAAAATGCTGGTGACGAAAAAATGCTGGTGACGAAAAATGTAAAAAAATACTGGTGACGAAAAAATGCTGGTGACGAAAAATGACGAAAAATGCTGGTGACGAAAAAATGCTGGTGACAAAAATGCAGGTGACGAAAAATGACGAAAAATGCTGGTGACGAAAAAATGCTGGTGACGAAAAATGACGAAAAATGCTGGTGACGAAAAAATGCTGGTGACGAAAAATGACGGAAAATGCTGGTGACGAAAAAATGCTGGTGACGAAAAATGACGAAAAATGCTGGTGACGAAAAATGACGAAAAATTCTGGTGACAAAAAATGACGAAAAATGCTGGTGACAAAAAAATGCTGGTGACGAAAAATGACGAAAAATGCTGGTGACGAAGAATGACGAAAAATGCTGGTGACGAAAAAATGCTGGTGACGAAAAAATGCTGGTGACGAAAAATGACGATAAATGCTGGTGACGAAAAATGACGAAAAATGCTGGTGACGAAAAAATGCTGGTGACGAAAAATGACGAAAAATGCTTGTGACGAAAATATGCTGGTGACGAAAAATGTAGAAAAATACTGGTGACGAAAAAATGCTGGTGACGAAAAATGACGAAAAATGCTGGTGACGAAAAAATGCTGGTGACGAAAAATGTAGAAAAATGCTGGTGACGAAAAAATGCTGGTGACGAAAAATTACGAAAAATGCTGGTGACGAAAAAATGCTGGTGACGAAAAATGTAGAAAAATGCTGGTGACGAAAAAATGCTGGTGACAAAAATGCAGGTGACGAAAAATGACGAAAAATGCTGGTGACGAAAAATGACGAAAAAGGCTGGTGACGAAAAAATGCTGGTGACGAAAAATGACGAAAAATGCTGGTGACGAAAAAATGCTGGTGACGAAAAATGACAAAAAATGCTGGTGACGAAAAATGACGAAAAATGCTGGTGACGAAAAAATGCTGGTGACGAAAAATGACGAAAAATGCTGGTGACGAAAAATGACGGAAAATGCTGGTGACGAAAAAATGCTGGTGACGAAAAATGACGAAAAATGCTGGTGACGAAAAATGACGAAAAATTCTGGTGACAAAAAATGACGAAAAATGCTGGTGACAAAAAAATGCTGGTGACGAAAAATGACGAAAAATGCTGGTGACGAAGAATGACGAAAAATGCTGGTGACGAAAAAATGCTGGTGACGAAAAAATGCTGGTGACGAAAAATGACGATAAATGCTGGTGACGAAAAATGACGAAAAATGCTGGTGACGAAAAAATGCTGGTGACGAAAAATGACGAAAAATGCTGGTGACGAAAAAATGCTGGTGACGAAAAATGTAGAAAAATACTGGTGACGAAAAAATGCTGGTGACAAAAATGCAGGTGACGAAAAATGACGAAAAATGCTGGTGACGAAACATGACGAAAAAGGCTGGTAACGAAAAAATGCTGGTGACGAAAAATGACGAAAAATGCTGGTGACGAAAAAATGCTGGTGACGAAAAATGACGAAAAATGCTGGTGACGAAAAATGACGAAAAATGCTGGTGACGAAAAAATGCTGGTGACGAAAAATGACGAAAAATGCTGGTGACGAAAAAATGCTGGTGACGAAAAATGACGGAAAATGCTGGTGACGAAAAAATGCTGGTGACGAAAAATGCTGGTGACGAAAAATGACGAAAAATGCTGGTGACAAAAAATGACGAAAAATGCTGGTGACAAAAAAATGCTGGTGACGAAAAATGACGAAAAATACTGGTGACGAAGAATGACGAAAAATGCTGGTGACGAAAAAATGCTGGTGACGAAAAAATGCTGGTGACGAAAAATGACGATAAATGCTGGTGACGAAAAATGACGAAAAATGCTGTTGACGAAAAAATGCTGGTGACGAAAAATGACGAAAAATGCTGGTGACGAAAAAATGCTGGTGACGAAAAATGTAGAAAAATACTGGTGACGAAAAAATGCTGGTGACGAAAAATGACGAAAAATGCTGGTGACGAAAAAATGCTGGTGACGAAAAATGTAGAAAAATGCTGGTGACGAAAAAATGCTGGTGACGAAAAATGACGAAAAATGCTGGTGACGAAAAAATGCTGGTGACGAAAAATGCTGGTGACGAAAAAATGCTGGTGACAAAAATGCAGGTGACGAAAAATGACGAAAAATGCTGGTGACGAAAAATGACGAAAAAGGCTGGTAACGAAAAAATGCTGGTGACGAAAAATGACGAAAAATGCTGGTGACGAAAAAATGCTGGTGACGAAAAATGACGAAAAATGCTGGTGACGAAAAATGACGAAAAATGCTGGTGACGAAAAAATGCTGGTGACGAAAAATGACGAAAAATGCTAGTGACGAAAAAATGCTGGTGACGAAAAATGACGGAAAATGCTGGTGACGAAAAAATGCTGGTGACGAAAAATGACGAAAAATGCTGGTGACGAAAAATGACGAAAAATGCTGGTGACAAAAAAATGCTGGTGACGAAAAATGACGAAAAATGCTGGTGACGAAGAATGACGAAAAATGCTGGTGACGAAAAAATGCTGGTGACGAAAAAATGCTGGTGACGAAAAATGACAAAAAATGCTGGTGACGAAAAAATGTTGGTGACGAAAAATGCTGGTGACGAAAAAATGCTGGTGACGAAAAATGACGAAAAATGCTGGTGACGAAAAATGACACCATTGTGTCACTACCGAAACGGAAAAAAAATTACTAAGTCCAGAGCTCGATGAATGTTAGGGACCAAAAAAAAAGTCACTACCAATCAACTTTAAATTGCCTGAAACGTACTCCTAACAGGTTTTTGGGGGAACAATTTATTTTTCGTTTCGGTAGTGTCACTACCGAAACGGAAAAAAAATGACTAAGTCCAGAGCTCGATGAATGTTAGGGACCAAATGTTTTTTCCCCCAAAAACCTGTTAGGAGTACGTTTCAGGCAATTTAAAGTTGATTGGTAGTGACTTTTTTTTTGGTCCCTAACATTCATCGAGCTCTGGACTTAGTAATTTTTTTTCCGTTTCGGTAATGACACAATGGTGTCACTACCGAAACGTAAAAAAAATCGTTCCCCCAAAAACCTGTTAGGAGTACGTTTCAGGCAATTTAAAGTTGATTGGTAGTGACCTTTTTTTTGGTCCCTAACATTCATCGAGCTCTGGACTTAGTCATTTTTTTTCCGTTTCGGTAGTGACACAATGGTGTCACTACCGAAACGAAAAAAAAATGTTCCCCCAAAAACCTGTTAGGAGTACGTTTCAGGCAATTTAAAGTTGATTGGTAGTGACTTTTTTTTTGGTCCCGTGTTAGGGACAAAAAAAAAAGTCACTACCAATCAACTTTAAATTGCGACCTCTTTTTTTTTTTTGTGACCTCTTTTATCAACAAAGAAAAGAGAGCATTGAGGACTATAGATGGAGTCCTCAATGTCATTTAGACTATGCTTACACCTCATGGTTCAATAACATCTCAATGTCACTAACATCTAAACTACAGACCTTTCAAAACAAACTAATAAGATTGTAACTACTAGGCCTCTGCCTAAGGACTCTAAATATGCATAATGTAACCATTTCAAGGTTTCAAATGTATACAAATCTTTTGAAAATAGAAGAAATGTTTAGGTTTATAAATCAATCAATAGTTTAGCCAGGTCTGGTTTATGGCTGCCCAAAACTGCCCACCTCGCTTATCCTAGACCAGTGGTTCTCAAACTTGTTCATGTGGACCCCCAAGACACTTATTAGCCCGCAGACCCCCATTTGACAAGATATGCCAGGGACCCCCATAAGAGAAGATTTTTACGGATCTCTAGCAATGATTCTCAACCATTTTAATTTCAAGGACTGGACAAGGAGTGTCCCACCTTCGACCAGGAGCACATTGATGGAACCCCAAAAAAGCAGACACAGTATCAGACAGTCACTCACAAGCTTAATCTGTTACTAACAGGCCCGGATACAGAAGTTATTAATGGGGGGGGCAATAAGAAATGCTGGTGGCGAAAAAAATGCTGGTGACGAAAAAATGCTGGTGACGAAAAATGACGAAAAATGCTGGTGACGAAAAAATGCTGGTGACGAAAAATGACGAAAAATGCTGGTGACGAAAAATGACGATAAATGCTGGTGACGAAAAATGACGAAAAATGCTGGTGACGAAAAAATGCTGGTGACGAAAAATGACGAAAAATGCTGGTGACGAAAAAATGCTGGTGACGAAAAATGTAGAAAAATACTGGTGACGAAAAAATGCTGGTGACGAAAAATGACGAAAAATGCTGGTGACGAAAAAATGCTGGTGACAAAAATGCAGGTGACGAAAAATGACGACAAATGCTGGTGACGAAAAATGACGAAAAAGGCTGGTGACGAAAAAATGCTGGTGACGAAAAATGACGAAAAATGCTGGTGACGAAAAAATGCTGGTGACGAAAAATGACGAAAAATGCTGGTGACGAAAAATGGCGAAAAATGCTGGTGACGAAAAAATGCTGGTGACGATAAATGACGAAAAATGCTGGTGACGAAAAAATGCTGGTGACGAAAAATGACGGAAAATGCTGGTGACGAAAAAATGCTGGTGACGAAAAATGACGAAAAATGCTGGTGACGAAAAATGACGAAAAATGCTGGTGACAAAAAATGACGAAAAATGCTGGTGACGAAAAATGCCGAAAAATGCTGGTGACGAAGAATGACGAAAAATGCTGGTGACGAAAAAATGCTGGTGACGAAAAAATGCTGGTGACGAAAAATGACAAAAAATGCTGGTGACGAAAAAATGTTGGTGACGAAAAATGCTGGTGACGAAAAAATGCTGGTGACGAAAAATGACGAAAAATGCTGGTGACGAAAAATGACACCATTGTGTCACTACCGAAACGGAAAAAAAATTACTAAGTCCAGAGCTCGATGAATGTTAGGGACCAAAAAAAAAGTCACTACCAATCAACTTTAAATTGCCTGAAACGTACTCCTAACAGGTTTTTGGGGGAACAATTTTTTTTTCGTTTCGGTAGTGTCACTACCGAAACGGAAAAAAAATGACTAAGTCCAGAGCTCGATGAATGTTAGGGACCAAATGTTTTTTCCCCCAAAAACCTGTCGGTAATGACACAATGGTGTCACTACCGAAACGTAAAAAAAATCGTTCCCCCAAAAACCTGTTAGGAGTACGTTTCAGGCAATTTAAAGTTGATTGGTAGTGACCTTTTTTTTGGTCCCTAACATTCATCGAGCTCTGGACTTAGTCATTTTTTTTCCGTTTCGGTAGTGACACAATGGTGTCACTACCGAAACGAAAAAAAAATGTTCCCCCAAAAACCTGTTAGGAGTACGTTTCAGGCAATTTAAAGTTGATTGGTAGTGACTTTTTTTTTGGTCCCGTGTTAGGGACCAAAAAAAAAGTCACTACCAATCAACTTTAAATTGCGACCTCTTTTTTTTTTTGTGACCTCTTTTATCAACAAAGAAAAGAGAGCATTGAGGACTATAGATGGAGTCCTCAATGTCATTTAGACTATGCTTACACCTCATGGTTCAATAACATCTCAATGTCACTAACATCTAAACTACAGACCTTTCAAAACAAACTAATAAGATTGTAACTACTAGGCCTCTGCCTAAGGACTCTAAATATGCATAATGTAACCATTTCAAGGTTTCAAATGTATACAAATCTTTTGAAAATAGAAGAAATGTTTAGGTCTATAAATCAATCAATAGTTTAGCCAGGTCTGGTTTATGGCTGCCCAAAACTGCCCACCTCGCTTATCCTAGACCAGTGGTTCTCAAACTTGTTCATGTGGACCCCCAAGACACTTATTAGCCCGCAGACCCCCATTTGACAAGATATGCCAGGGACCCCCATAAGAGAAGATTTTTACGGATCTCTAGCAATGATTCTCAACCATTTTAATTTCAAGGACTGGACAAGGAGTGTCCCACCTTCGACCAGGAGCACATTGATGGAACCCCAAAAAAGCAGACACAGTATCAGACAGTCACTCACAAGCTTAATCTGTTACTAACAGGCCCGGATACAGAAGTTATTAATGGGGGGGGCAATAAGAAATGCTGGTGGCGAAAAAAATGCTGGTGACGAAAAAATGCTGGTGACGAAAAATGACGAAAAATGCTGGTGACGAAAAAATGCTGGTGACGAAAAATGACGAAAAATGCTGGTGACGAAAAATGACGATAAATGCTGGTGACGAAAAATGACGAAAAATGCTGGTGACGAAAAAATGCTGGTGACAAAAATGCAGGTGACGAAAAATGACGAAAAATGCTGGTGACGAAAAATGACGAAAAAGGCTGGTGACGAAAAAATGCTGGTGACGAAAAATGACGAAAAATGCTGGTGACGAAAAAATGCTGGTGACGAAAAATGACGAAAAATAAAGGTGACGAAAAATGACGAAAAATGCTGGTGACGAAAAAATGCTGGTGACGATAAATGACGAAAAATGCTGGTGACGAAAAAATGCTGGTGACGAAAAATGACGGAAAATGCTGGTGACGAAAAAATGCTGGTGACGAAAAATGACGAAAAATGCTGGTGACGAAAAATGACGAAAAATGCTGGTGACAAAAAATGACGAAAAATGCTGGTGACAAAAAAATGCTGGTGACGAAAAATGCCGAAAAATGCTGGTGACGAAGAATGACGAAAAATGCTGGTGACGAAAAAATGCTGGTGACGAAAAAATGCTGGTGACGAAAAATGACAAAAAATGCTGGTGACGAAAAAATGTTGGTGACGAAAAATGCTGGTGACGAAAAAATGCTGGTGACGAAAAATGACGAAAAATGCTGGTGACGAAAAATGACACCATTGTGTCACTACCGAAACGGAAAAAAAATTACTAAGTCCAGAGCTCGATGAATGTTAGGGACCAAAAAAAAAGTCACTACCAATCAACTTTAAATTGCCTGAAACGTACTCCTAACAGGTTTTTGGGGGAACAATTTTTTTTTCGTTTCGGTAGTGTCACTACCGAAACGGAAAAAAAATGACTAAGTCCAGAGCTCGATGAATGTTAGGGACCAAATGTTTTTTCCCCCAAAAACCTGTTAGGAGTACGTTTCAGGCAATTTAAAGTTGATTGGTAGTGACTTTTTTTTTGGTCCCTAACATTCATCGAGCTCTGGACTTAGTAATTTTTTTTCCGTTTCGGTAGTGACACAATGGTGTCACTACCGAAACGTAAAAAAAATCGTTCCCCCAAAAACCTGTTAGCAGTACGTTTCAGGCAATTTAAAGTTGATTGGTAGTGACCTTTTTTTTGGTCCCTAACATTCATCGAGCTCTGGACTTAGTCATTTTTTTTCCGTTTCGGTAGTGACACAATGGTGTCACTACCGAAACGAAAAAAAAATGTTCCCCCAAAAACCTGTTAGGAGTACGTTTCAGGCAATTTAAAGTTGATTGGTAGTGACTTTTTTTTTGGTCCCTAACATTCATCGAGCTCTGGACTTAGTAAATTATTTTTTCGTTTCGGTAGTGACACCATTGTGTCAAAAAAAAAATTGTTCCCCCAAAAACCTGTTAGGAGTACGTTTCAGGCAATTTAAAGTTGATTGGTAGTGACTTTTTTTTTGGTCCCTAACATTCATCGAGCTCTGGACTTGGTAATTTTTTTTTCGTTTCGGTAGTGACACCATTGTGTCAAAAAAAAAATTGTTCCCCCAAAAACCTGTTAGGAGTACGTTTCAGGCAATTTAAAGTTGATTGGTAGTGACTTTTTTTTTGGTCCCTAACATTCATCGAGCTCTGGACTTAGTAAATTCACCATTGGGTCACTACCGAAACGAAAGTTTGTCACTACCGAAACGAAAGTTAAATCCGAAAAAATCACGAAGTGTGGAGGCCAGAATCGCCCCCCGAAAACCTGTTAGGAGTACGTTTCAGGCAATTTAGAGTTGATTGGTAGTACTTTGTAGTGACATTTTTTTTGGTCCCTAACATTCATCGAGCTCTGGACTTAGAAAAAATCACCATTGGGTCACTACCGAAACGAAAGTTGGTCACTACCGAAACGAAAGTTAAATCCGAAAAAATCACTAAGTGTGGAGGCCAAAATCGTCCCCCCGAAAACCTGTTAGGAGTACGTTTCAGGCAATTTAGAGTTGATTGGTAGTGACTTTTTTTTGGTCCCTAACATTCATCGAGCTCTGGACTTGGTAATTTCTTTTTCGTTTCGGTAGTGACACCATTGTGTCAAAAAAAAAAATTTCCCCCAAAAACCTGTTAGGAGTATGTTTCAGGCAATTTAAAATTGATTGGTAGTGACTTTTTTTTTGGTCCCTAACATTCATCGAGCTCTTAGTAAAAAAAAAATCGTTTCGGTAGTGACACCATTGTGTCAAAAAAAAAAATGTTCCCCCAAAAACCTGTTAGGAGTACGTTTCAAGCAATTTAAAGTTGATTGGTAGTGACTTTTTTTTTGGTCCCTAACATTCATCGAGCTCTGGACTTAGTCATTTTTTTTTCGTTTTGGTAGTGACACCATTGTGTCACTACCGAAACGAAGTTAAATCCGAAAAAATCAATAAGTGTGGAGGCCAAAAAAAAAATTGTTCCCCCAAAAACCTGTTAGGAGTACGTTTTAGGCAATTTATGACCTTTTTTTTGGTCCCTAACATTCATCGAGCTCTGGACTTGGTAATTTTTTTTTTGTTTCGGTAGTGACACCATTGTGTCAAAAAAAAAAATGTTCCCCCAAAAACCTGTTAGGTTTCAGGCAATTTAAAGTTGATTGGTAGTGACTTTTTTTTTGGTCCCTAACATTCATCGAGCTCTGGACTTGGTAATTTTTTTTTCGTTTCGGTAGTGACACCATTGTGTCAAAAAAAAAATTGTTCCCCCAAAAACCTGTTAGGAGTACGTTTCAGGCAATTTAAAGTTGATTGGTAGTGACTTTTTTTTGGTCCCTAACATTCATCGAGCTCTGGACTTAGTAATTTTTTTTTCGTTTCGGTAGTGACACCATTGTGTCAAAAAAAAAAATGTTCCCCCAAAAACCTGTTAGGAGTACGTTTCAGGCAATTTAAAGTTGATTGGTAGTGACTTTTTTTTTGGTCCCTAACATTCATCGAGCTCTGGACTTAGTAAATTATTTTTTCGTTTCGGTAGTGACACCATTGTGTCAAAAAAAAAATTGTTCCCCCAAAAACCTGTTAGGAGTACGTTTCAGGCAATTTAAAGTTGATTGGTAGTGACTTTTTTTTTGGTCCCTAACATTCATCGAGCTCTGGACTTGGTAATTTTTTTTTCGTTTCGGTAGTGACACCATTGTGTCAAAAAAAAAATTGTTCCCCCAAAAACCTGTTAGGAGTACGTTTCAGGCAATTTAAAGTTGATTGGTAGTGACTTTTTTTTTGGTCCCTAACATTCATCGAGCTCTTAGTAATTTTTTTTTCGTTTCGGTAGTGACACCATTGTGTCAAAAAAAAATGTGTTCCCCCAAAAACCTGTTAGGAGTACGTTTCAGGCAATTTAAAGTTGATTGGTAGTGACTTTTTTTTTGGTCCCTAACATTCATCGAGCTCTGGACTTAGTAAATTCACCATTGGGTCACTACCGAAACGAAAGTTTGTCACTACCGAAACGAAAGTTAAATCCGAAAAAATCACGAAGTGTGGAGGCCAGAATCGCCCCCCGAAAACCTGTTAGGAGTACGTTTCAGGCAATTTAGAGTTGATTGGTAGTACTTTGTAGTAACATTTTTTTTGGTCCCTAACATTCATCGAGCTCTGGACTTAGAAAAATTCACCATTGGGTCACTACCGAAACGAAAGTTGGTCACTACCGAAACGAAAGTTAAATCCGAAAAAATCACTAAGTGTGGAGGCCAAAATCGTCCCCCCGAAAACCTGTTAGGAGTACGTTTCAGGCAATTTAGAGTTGATTGGTAGTACTTTGTTGTGGAGTAATTTTTTTCACCATTGTGTCATTACCGAAACGTTTTTGTGTCACTACCGAAACGAAAGTTAAATCCAAAAAAATCACTAAGTTTAGAGGCCAAAATCGTCCCCCCAAAAACCTGTTAGGAGTACGTTTCAGGCAATTTAGAGTTGATTGGTAGTACTATGTAGTGGAGTAATTTTCTTTTCACCATTGTGTCACTACCGAAACGAAAGTTATATCCGAAAAAATCATTAAGTGTGGAGGCCAAAATCGTCCCCCCAAAAAGGAGTACGTTTCAGGCAATTTAGATTGATTGGTAGTACTTTGTAGTGGAGTAAAAAAAATGTCACCATTGTGTCACTACCGAAACGAAAGTTAGTATGTATCACAATGTAGAGCTTTAACTTTTTAACTTACCTAAAAAAAAGGTATCTTTAAAAGATTACTTCAATGTGAATGTATATGAAGACACTGTATCCAGATGAATACTTCTCAACTCTGTGCATAATGGGTTATCTGAAAGGTGTTAAATAATCATTTTTGGTTGGCTTTAAGTTGAAGCTCTATATTCTGACTTTCTGATCTAATCAGTGCTATGGTCTTGTAAGGAATCGACGGATTGTGCCGACTGCAGTGGCCGAGCCTTGAACCTGTAACCTACGGCTCACCAGGTAGTCACACTAACCATTCAGCTACAGCTCTACTTAGATCTGTGGTTCTAAACATTTTGTTGTCAAGGGCCCCCCAAATTAATATGTATTTGGCAGTGGACCTCAATGTGAAAAGATGTAGTGTCAGGGCCCCCCATGAAAAAGATTTATATTTAAAACTTTAAAAGAATATATACATTTATTTTCACACAATGTCAGGGTTAAGAATCAAACTCCTAACCTTTTGTTTCTCAGGCAGGCTCTTTATCCAGTGGGCCACTGTGCCATGCTAAAGATTGAAGGCCAATTAGATAATGACAGAAAAGCCAAAGGCTTGTTTCCATAGGGGTTCATTAAACATTCAGAAGCAACAGCACAACAAACCATAGACAAAATAATATGCTCTAAAGATCTTTTTTTTTTGTTTTTGTATTGTTGTGTGTTGTTCCCCAAAGAGGAATGAAGACCTCATCACAGCAAGGCAGCTGGTAGCACAGTGGGTTGAGTCACTGTCAACACTGTTAACATGTTCCAGAGATTGTGGGTTCAAACCCCACTGACTCTTTACCCCGAAACCTTCCTTTAAAGACTGAGTTCCAGAAGAACTACTCTAAAGCCGCCCGGAAAGCAGTGAGGATTGGCCGGTACCAATGGCGCAGCGGACTAGTCACAGGGCTAGTGGCGCAGGGCACCTTGTACAATGTACTTGGTTCAAGCCTCGTGTCAGGTACTGAAAAATAACCCATCGATGCGCGAGCAGTGGGCACCGGGAGGGCCGTCTCCTACCGGTGGTTTCCAGACAATAAAGCAGAGGGGTTATAGTAAAATTCCAAACGGACAGCTGGAATATTACTGAAAGGTAATATATATGAGAGAGAGAGAGAGAGAGAGAGAGAGAGAGAGAGAGAGAGAGAGAGAGAGAGAGAGAGAGAGAGAGAGAGAGAGAGAGAGAGAGAGAGAGAGAGAGAGAGAGAGAGAGAGAGAGACTTGCAAGCTAATATACATACTACTATATAACTAACATACTTACTACTACTATATGACTAACTAATATACTTACTACTATATAACTAATATACTTAATACTACTATATAACTAATATACTTACTACTACTATATAACTAACTAATATACTTACTACTAGCATACATGATCAAGAGGCCATGAGTTCAGAAACAAGTTATAACCACCAGGAAACCTGTAACTCTCAGCCAACAGCATAGCTCAACTGGTAGAGCGTCTGTCCAATAACATGACTTGACTTGACTTGGTTCGATTCCCACTCGAGTCAAGTGTCCCCGGTAACTTGGGGCAACGGATAAATTGACTGATATCCTTAGTGATGCTTCCCTTTGCAGACTAACTTCTAGAAAAACAAGTTAATTCTAAAAAAACAAAAAAAACAAGTTATAACCACCAGGAAACCTGTAACTCTCAGCCAACAGCATAGCTCGACTGGTAGAGCGTCTGTCCAATAACATGACTTGACTTGACTTGACTTGACTTGACTGGGATCGATTCCCACTCGAATCAAGTGTCCCCGGTAACTTGGGGCAACGGATAGTGTGCTGGTTCAAATCCAGGACCGAGCGGTCCTGGGTTTGATTCCCACTAACGTCAAGTTAGTGACTTGACTCGAGTGGGAATCGATCCCAGTCAAGTCAAGTCATGTTATTGGACAGACGCTCTACCAGTTGAGCTATGCTGTTGGCTGAGAGTTACAGGTTTCCTGATGGTTTTAACTTGTTGTTTTAGAAGTTAGGTTGCAAAGGGAAGCATCACTAAGGATATCAGTCAATTTATCCGTTGCCCCAAGTTAACGGGGACACTTGACTCGAGTGGGAATCGAACCCACTCAAGTCAAGTCAAGTCATGTTATTGGACAGACGCTCTACCAGTTGAGCTATGCTGTTGGCTAAGAGTTACAGGTTTCCTGGTGCTTTTAACTTGTTGTTTTAGAAGTTAGGTTGCAAAGGGAAGCATCACTAGGGATATCAGTCAATTTATCCGTTGCCCCAAGTTACCGGGGACACTTGACTCGAGTGGGAATCGAAGCCCTCAAGTCAAGTCAAGTCATGTTATTGGACAGACGCTCTACCAGGTGAGCTAAGGTGTTGGCTGAGAGCTACAGGTTTCCTGGTGCTTTTAACTTGTTGTTCTAGAAGTTAGTCTGCAAAGGAAAGAATCATAGGAAAGACCTCAATGGGATTTGAACTCATGGCATCTGGATCATGAATACTGCGTCTCAACCCATTGAGCTAACAGATGGCTGACAAGTACAGCCTTCCTGGTGCTTTGACTTGAACAACAAACAAGACAAATACATTTATTTTTTCACCATTGTGTCACTACCGAAAGTCACTAAGTGTGGAGGCCAAAATCGTCCCCCCAAAAACCTTTTAGGAGTACATTTCAGGCAATTTAGAGTTGATTGGTAGTACTTTGTAGTGACTTTTTTTGGTCCCTAACATTGAATAACTTAAAACAAATGTGTTACTTTTCACATTGGGGTCCACTGCCCAAATACATGTCAATTTGGGGGGTTGACAACAAAAAGTTTTAGAACCACAGACTCCAAGGAAACAGCTGTAGGTGAATGGATAGAGTCACTGACTAGTGAGCCGCAGGCAACAGGTTCAAGGCTCAGCCACAGCAGCAAGTCAGGATGTCAAATCAAATAGGTATTATTAGGAGTGAAATGGTTGTGTTTTTTCACCCCAACTGCACAGGACAGCAGTTTTATATCTGTTTACATGTACGTGATTTTCAGTGATGGAGACAAACCGCACAGACGTTCACTGTACTTTAGTACATTTTGTAAACTTATGACTCTGAGTAGAGCATAGCCTGACTTAAACAAACAAATAACAACTTAGTATAGTCAGACTTTTTTTTACACAACTTACATTTTATAAAGCTTGACTCTGAATCAGTATAGTCAGACTTTTGTTTCCTTTCATTTTCTGACATGATGTTAATCAGAGTGCCATAGCAGACTGGTTAGTGGGCCTGCCTGGTGAACCAGAGGTCCTGGATGTCCTGGGTACGATTCCAGGTCAAGTGAACAATGTGGCAATCTTAGAGTGATTCGAGGCTGTTAGTTGTTAAAGTGCAGAGGACACATTTCACGTATGTGCCTAACAGTATATACTTAGCGAGCACACTGACGTTATTGTCACTACGTATTCGTATGACAAATGAGTTGACATTTAGATTCAACTCATTTTTTTGTCATTTATTTTGCATACAGAATACTATGTTATGTTGGGCTATAGTGCTAATTTATTTTTGGTTCATTATGAAAATGTGATGGGATGAACTGGACACCATATTCTCAGTAGCCTACACTATTTAATGGGAAACTGCAACTCAGTAACTGTTGTTTACACACAAACATTGACTGTATTGACCTCAGAGATGAATTCTGTGTACTTATACTGTATATTATTCAACTCATCATGAGCAGAGCTTTCATTAGAGCCTAAAAAGAAGGCTCTGTGACGATTTTGAAAGAAAAACCTTTTGGAGCTCATAATTGGCAGCCATCTTGCAATTGAAGGTCAACAATAGGTCAAATCATTATATAAACACCAAATATGTATTCCTTGACCAAAATAAGCTCTGAAACCATGTATTGTGCATCTTTGTAGGTCAAACCATTAAAAAGTTCATTTTCACGGTCGCCATTTTGGATTTTGGTCTCTCAAAAAATGTCCCCGCCCCTTTTAAAAATACACCCCGGCTAAATTTGTTTAATAACCCTCCTAGATGACAAATCCATTGAGAAACGGACCTTCGCTCTCCACGGTCACGGAAGTGCCACAGATGACCCAACTAAATGGTGAATTTACTAAGTCCAGAGCTCGATGAATGTTAGGGACCAAAAAAAATGTCACTACAATTTACTACCAATCAACTCTAAATTGCCTGAAACGTACTCCTAACAGGTTTTCGGGGGGACGATTTTGGCCTCCACACTTAGTGATTTTTTCGGATTTAACTTTCGTTTCGGTAGTGACCAACTTTCGTTTCGGTAGTGACCCAATGGTGAATTTACTAAGTCCAGAGCTCGATGAATGTTAGGGACCAAAAAAAATGTCACTACAAAGTACTACCAATCAACTCTAAATTGCCTGAAACGTACTCCTAACAGGTTTTCGGGGGGACGATTTTGGCCTCCACACTTAGTGATTTTTTCGGATTTAACTTTCGTTTCGGTAGTGACCCAATGGTGAAAAAAAAATGTACTAAGTCCAGAGCTCGATGAATGTTAGGGACCAAAAAAAAGAGTCACTACAAAGTACTACCAATCAACTCTAAATATGAAGACACTTTATCCAGATGTATACTTATCAGCTCTGCGCATAATGGATGATTTGAAAGGCGTTAAGCTAATTTTGCCCCCTCTTATAATTAAGATAAATTGCATATTCTTAACATCTGATCTAATCATTGCTATGGTTGTGTATGGAAGTGACAGACTGGTGGACTGCAATGGTCGGGTCTTGAACCTTTTTTTTTAAGATACGTTAAAAAGTTAAAGCTCTAAATGGTGATCCATACTAAAGGCTGATGCCTGTATAATACATTTAACAGTTCAATGTGAGAGTTCAAATATAAATGCCAAAAAGTTAAAGCTCTAAATGGTGATCCATACTAAAGGCTGATGCCTGTATAATACATTTAACAGTTCAATGTGAGAGTTCAAATATAAATGCCAAAAAGTTAAAGCTCTAAATGGTGATCCATACTAAAGGCTGATGCCTGTATAATACATTTAACAGTTCAATGTGAGAGTTCAAATATAAATGGCAACAGAATGAGCAGGGCACAGCAGGGAATTGAACCCCATCCCAGTAAACCAGGAGCTCCATGCCTGCGTCTTCGTTTTGTGTTTTTTTTGCAAACGACCCAACACAAAACCCCTAGCAGCAACTAAAGGAACATGGTTCCTACCTTCAACACCAATCTTCACTGCATATAAGCAGCTCTTCACTGAACAAGCAGCATAGAGTTCCTACCTTGAACACCAATCTTCACTGCAGCAGTCTTCTTCACTGACTTTTCTTCTTTGACTTTATATCCTGAAAAGACACAAAGGAAAAAAGTGTTCAGTTATTCATGGTCACATTAAAGAAAAATATCTATGGGCCCTTTTGGATGTAGCTTTGCCAGCCCCGCCCACATTTCTAATTACCCCCCAAAATGTAACCAAATGGACCCTTACCGGTCTAACTCTGAGAGTGTACAAATTGTAACCAGAGTTAGACCGGTAAGGGTCCATTTGGTTACAATTTGTACACTCTCAAATAGACCCTTGCATTGGTGCACTGGTCTAAAAGGAACCAAATGCACCCGACCCTAACAGGTCCATTTGGTTCCAGCTGTACGGTCAGAGTTGAAATGTAAAAGTTTAAGAACAATTGGGTTAGATGACACTATGAGTCATTGGAACAGAGTGTAGTTTGAAAGAGTTTCCTTCACTCTGTTATAAAATATAATGCCTCATTTTGTCCATTTTAATGTCATTAATTCACAGACTAGTTCCCCAAACCGAATTCTTTTAAACAAAGCTGTTAACGTTGGTGGTTAATAATAATGTTCAGTTACCTGTTTGCAAGTGTGGAGACAGTTTGTAAATCATTCTGTTGAACTCTAATTCCAACCCCTACACCTAACCTCTAAAAGTTTGATCCTGATCCTAACCGGAATGTTTACAGGGGGAAAAGGAAGTCTGGTCACTTGTAGCAATCAGCTGCAGCTCAACAACATAAACAGCGCCCCCTAGAGACAGGGAGGTACTAAACTTAAAGAAAAAGGAGGAACTATGCCCACTAGACTGCCCACTGCCCACTATGGAACATGGTAAAGCCATGTTCCATTACAAGTACCATGCATGTTGTTGTACTTGACATCATGAAGTGAACACAGCAAATGTTTTGGACACAGACAGCTGCTTTTCTATGTATGTTACACTTACATGGCCTTCTGTCCAACATTCACTGATGGAAAAAGTACTCAAATGTTTTACTTAAGTAAAAGTATCCATACTGCAATATAGAAGTACTCTGTTACAAGTAGAATTCTGTTACCATTCAAAATTGACTTGAGTAAAAGTACAAAAGGTTGGTATCAAAATGTACTTAAAGTACCAAAAGTAAAAGTACAACATTTTTTGAAAATAGCTGATTGGCTCATTTCAAATAGCCTACGTATAACATATGGCTAAAGTGGTTCATGTATGTTTTATAATGTAATATATTTATATCTGCAAAGTAACTAGTAACTAAAGTTTTCAAATAACTGTAGTGGAGTAAAAGTACAATATTTGATTTTGAGATGTAGTGCAGTAAAAGTACAGAAAATTGGAAATACTCCAGTAAAGTGAAAAATACCTCAAAATGTTACTTAAGTACAGTACTTGAGTAATGTACTTAGTTACTTTACACCACTCACTGCCAACATTGTAAACAAAAACTAATGAAGTCATTGCATTATGAAGGAAACAGCTGTCTCAATAGCTTTTCTAATTGACATTGTTACCGTGGTTATATAAATAAAAGGTCAGGTGGGTGTTATTTTTGTTGCCATGACCCCCCAACGTTAATGTGTGGAAACAACGAGGAGCGTTACTGCTCCCCCCACACTGTAATGAGTACATCCATGAGTATTGCCTCCGGTGCCTCCCTAGGCCGGACTTGAACCTGTGGCCTTACTTGCAGAGGTTGGAATTGAACCTGTTCCTCTGGTCGCCGTGTGGCCCTATGCCAAAGCCCACAGAGGTGTGCACCAACTAACACATTTACGCACGTTTCTTTTAGTGCTTTTAAAGGTTTCATGAAATTCAGTTTTACAACACATTAAAAGTCTTTGTCATGGTCCTTCAAACGTGTATAAAACGTTTTAACTGAAAATTCCACTCCAGTGATCCATGACAAGTGTTTTGCGGGTGTCGCTGTTGAAGCATTTTGCCTGTCAATCATCACCTCTGCTCTGCCCCTCCCTCTCTCTTCTCCTCCTCCCTTTGGGTTGTGTGGGTTCATGTCCCATCGGTGCAATAGTAATGAACACTGGACGGACTCACGCTCCAGTAAGGCCTGCCATTAATTCCACATCCGGGGACCCGCTCCCCGTAGTTTCTTTTGTGTCTCCCACTTCCATGGACTGTTATTACGGACCCCCAGCTGCAGATCAAGAATGTGACTGTTATTACGGACCCCCAGCTGCAGATCAAGAATGCCCTTCCGGGGCGCTGCTCAGCTGCGAACCGTGTCCATGTCGAATCCGCTCAAGATTGTTTGTTAAGTGTGTTAAATGTTTGTCTGACTTTGTCATCGCATGTTAGGATGACTAAATGGGAACAAAAATGAACTGTCAGTGGTTTATACTGATTTTGGTGGGGATCGGTGCCCTTTGGGGAGCACAGTTCTCAGCTGCCACACAAACAACAACTAACCCGAACGCCGACTTCGGCAGGGGAATGAGCCTCTCCTATAGCCGGGAATTCCTGCTGGAGCTAGCAACCCAAGAGGACAGAAACCAACACCGTTTACCACCCGAGCTGAGACGGCCAGCCAAGCGTAGGAAACGAGGAAAGAGAGGAGGTATTCGCAACCGACTTCGGCGAAGACACACAAGACCGCCGCTCCCTGCTATCATCCTCAGTAACCTGCGCTCCCTGAACAACAAGGTGGACGAGGTCTGAGCCTATGCAAGGTACTGCCACGAATTCCGCGAGGCATCTTTATTATGCTTCACGGAGAGCTGGCTCAAATCTGATGCGCCCGACTCCCTGTTTGAGATCAATGGATTTACTCTCGTGCGAGCTAACAGAGACTCTAACTCGGGAAAGTCCATAGGGGGAGGTATCATCGCGTATGTAAATGACCTCTGGTGTCGACAGTTTACTGTAAGAGAAACGATCTGCAATAAGAATGAGGAGATCCTTTGCCTAAGTCTGAGACCCTTTTATTTACCTAGGGAGTTTGGAAGCATCCTGTTGTGCGTGGTGTATGTGCCGCCCAGTGCTAATGCTGCGCAAGCGGCCGCAACCATCGCGGACTGTGTCCATAACCAACAGCAGAGATATCCAGGTGCACCTACTATTGTTCTGGGGGATCTGAATCACTGTTACTTGGACAGCACTCTGCCTGGTTTTAACCAGTTTGTAAAAAGTCCCACCAGGAAAGACAAGATCCTTGACAAATGCTATGTGAACGTTAAAGCGGCATATGAATCCAGAATTAGACCCCCCATAGCCAACTCTGACCACAACGTGGTGTACCTGATCCCTACCTATAAAACAAAACTTAAAGCTAGCAAGCCAGAGGAGAGGGAAATAAGGAAATGGTCACATGAAAGCAGGGAGAGGCTGGGAGCCTGCTTTGACTGTACGGACTGGGACACATTCCACAGCAGCTCCGTAGATGAAACCACCACTGTAACCAGCGATTACATCAACTTCTGTGTGCAGATGGCTATTCCTACGAAGAAAATTAAGATCTATCCCAATAACAAACTGTATGTGACCAGAGACATTAAAATCGAGATTAACGACAGGAAAGCTGCGTTTAAGAACAAGGACTTGGCCAAACTTAAGAGTTTGGACAAGAACCTAAAGAAGAAAATTGGGGAGGCGAAACAGGCTCATAGGAAGCGTTTAGAGGATTCATTTCAAGCAAATAACCCTAAAAGACTCTGGGACACTATGAAAAGTATGACCGGTATGTCTCCTTCCAATAAGCCAATTGTGACGGACAACGAACTGGTGTTTGCAAATGATTTAAACAGCTTTTTCTCTCGCTTTGAGTCTGTAAACGATGGTCTAGATAAAGGTGTAGATTTAATTGATGCGTTGGTGCCCTCTAGTGGGGATAGAATCACTGTCAGTGAGGAGGAAACCAGGCGCATATTTCAGCGTTTAAACGCAAAAAAAGCCCCTGGTCCCGACCTAATAAGCCCCCTTATTCTGAAGGATTTTGCCACAGAATTGGCCCCTGTCTGGCAGCCCATTTTTCAGCACATTGTTGATAATCCACATACCATACCACAGGCTTGGTTGACCGCTCACATAAAACCACTGCCAAAAAAAGCCAAACCCTAAAGAACACAACGATTATAGACCAATAGCACTCACATCTGTTATCATGAAAGCTCTGGAAAAAATTATGGTTCATCATCTCAACAATGCCATATTTAACTCACAGGACCCATTTCAATTTGCTTACAAGCAGGGTCGTAGTACAGAGGATGCAGTTGTCACATTGGTTCATGTCATCTCTAAACATCTTGACAAACCAAAATCCTATGCTAGAGGACTTTCCCTAGATTTTTCTTCTGCTTTCAACACAATACAGCCGGACTTGCTCCTCACTAAAATGGTTCAGTTACACATTAATCCTTTTGTTATTCAGTTTTATCTTAAGTTCCTCACTGACAGAATTCAGTATGTAAAGGTAAACAAGACACTCTCCTCTCCCATCAGGACCAGAGTTGGTGCACCCCAAGGTATTGTTTACTCTTTACAAGGCAGACTGTAACACCTGCGAGTCAAATCAGTTTCTTCTGAAATATTCAGATGACTCTACGCTAATAGCTCTGATGACTGACAGTGATGACCCGAAACAGTACCAGTGTAGCGTTGACAGGCTTGTGGAGTGGTGTGACAAAAATAATCTGATTATCAACACTAAGAAAACGGAGGAAATTATATTTGGTCCTGCTCCCGGTGATAAGACACCACCGGTGACAATCCATGGTTCAGCTATTGAACAAGTCCCATCTTACAAATATCTGGGGGTGATGATAGATGCCACCTTATCATGGTCATCTCATATTGATTATATTTGTAAGAGGATACAGCAGCGTATGTACTCCCTACGCCGACTTAGATCGTTTGGTGCTAGCAGTCAGATCTTGTCTCTTTTCTATACGTCTGTTGTTCAAACTGTGATGTTGTACTGTAGCACGGCCTGGTTTAACAGCCTATCAATGGTATATAAGAACAAACTGTATAGCCAAATTAAGATCTGCGCTAAAATAGTTGGTAGGCCAGTCGAGGCTGTGTTACGTTCCTTTAAAGAGGCCCAGATCAATAGTATGCTTAGACTGGCAAAGAGCATCTCCTCTGACCCCTTACATGTTTTAAATGATGAATATCAACTGATGCCCTCCGGGAGAAGGTTTAGAGTCCCTAAATATAAGAAAAACAGGCTAAAGAACTCTTTTGTACATCAGTCTGTTCTGCTTTTAAACCAAAGTCGGTAAACCAAGAGGATTTGTTCTATTGTTCTTGTTTCTGTCTGCTTCTGTGATGTATGTCCTGTAATGTACTTTGTGTAATGTATTGTGTATGTCCTGCCTGTATCTTGAACGGTGACGTCATGGACACAAAGCAAATTTCGGTGAAAGCTGACAATAAAGTTGTATCGTCGTATCGTCGTCGTCGACTGTTATTACGGACCCCCAGCTGCAGATCAAGAATGTGACTGTTATTACGGACCCCCAGCTTCAGATCAAGAATGTGACTGCGGACCGGGCCTCTCCTTGCAGCACGACTGTGGATTGCTAATATTATAGTATATTATACTATACCGCTATACTGTATATTATCTCAACATTCTAGCAGATATACAAGCTCATAGCACGGCACCGAGTGCTATGAGCTTGTATATCTGCTATTTTTGAAAAAGCTATTGTGAAAATGTGTGCAAATCTTTGATTATATATATATATATATATATATATATATATATATATACAAATTGTAACCAGAGTTAGACCTTCTTGATCTGCAGCTGGGGGTCCGTAATAACAGTCACATTCTTGATCTGCAGCTGGGGGTCCGTAATAACAGTCCATGGAAGTGGGAGACACAAAAGAAACTACGGGGAGCGGGTCCCCGGATGTGGAATTAATGGCAGGCCTTACTGGAGCGTGAGTCCGTACAGTGTTGATTACTATTGCACCGATGGGACATGAACCCACACAACCCAAAGGGAGGAGGAGAAGAGAGAGGACGAGAGGAGAGAGGGAGGGGATGTATGGAAGAGGGGAGGGGAAGGATGGGGGTAGGGAGGGAGAGAGAGAGTGATTTACAGTAAGCAAGGACACAAGATAAAACATCATAATACATCAATAACAAATTACATCAAATGCATAGCAATAGTAATCCAATAACAAAGCAGTACACAGCAAACCAATAGTCCAACAATAACTAATAATACGTAAACCAAGAACCTATCATCAGCCAGTACATTGAGACTATACACACTATGGGAATCTGTCTACATCTACACACTTCAGCTATAGGCTTTATCATAAAGAAAGGTTTTTAATCTAGTCCTAAATATACAGAGTGTGTCTGCTTCACGGACTGACACTGGGAGAAGGTTCCACAGCTGAGGTGCCTGAAACTTAAATGCTCTGCCTCCTGTTCTAGCCTTTTTGGGGTTTCCTGGAGCCGTAAGTATTTTTGCATACTGTGAATGCATGGTGTTCTGGCAGGTTCATAAGGCTCGATGAGTTCTTTGAGACACAATGGGGCCTGTCCATTGAGGAGGAGAATTTTGTATTCTATTGCGTTTTTAACTGGGAGCCAGTGAAGGACTGATACGATCTCTTCTTCTGGTTTCTGTTAGTATACGTGCAGCATTTATGAAAGCCTCAGACGATTTGTACAGTATGCTGGGATTGGCTCTACACCAGTGGTTCTCAACCAGTGGTCCGGGGACCACCAGTGGTCTTGAGGGGGTTCCAGGGGGTCCTCAGCCAAATTAATAGATAGGAACCAAATTGACCCTTATGTGTCTGTATGGAACCAAATGGACCCTAATGGGTCCATTTGGTTCCATTTGTACACTCTCAGAGTTAAATGAACACTAATGATGATGATACAGTGTAGACTGGGACCCCCAAGAAATCAAAATGGTTGAGTCCCTGCATGGCATATCTTTTCAAGTGGGGGTCCGTGGGCTAATGTGTGTCAATTTGGGGGTCCTTGACACGGAAAAAGGTTGAAAACCACTGCTCTACACGATTGCTTGATAGATAGATGTTAGAGTAGACTGACAACGTCGCAGCTCACCTCTGCTCTCCCACATTAGTCAAAACCTGAGTACATTTTCCACCACTGCAAAGTGTAAACTGATGGAGATATGAGGTTTCTGTCTCTGTCTGTCCGGGCTGCTCTCGTGCGCTCTCAGTGCCCTCTCGACCCCGGTGTCTGCTCGTCTATGCGGCCGTGATACGCTGGCCTCCGGGCTGACCTCTCTCCTCGGCCCTCGGTAAACCGTCAGGGTCACAAGTTCTGGACCCCTGTGTTCCCCCGTGACCCCTGTAGCCCCTGTGTTCCCCTCAACACGGAGGAGAGTTGATGCACTGACTCACTGACGCCAAAGGGTAAAAAAACTAAAAAAGCAGTGACAGAAGTTCCACACTAAACTATAACACGTACGTTATGGAGGCAGTGGATTTAACCCATTAAGACCTGAGGCCGATTCTACAAATGTCTTCTAAATCCCAACAGTATTCTGAAAAATCACACCCAGTGTGAAGTGGGCGGTGTGTGGTCATCACAACATGACTCACTTAAAAAAAAGTATAAATAACTTTTTTTTAAAGTCCATACTGCTATTCATAGGGCTGCACATGTGTCATGTGTTTCGCTAGCCAATCACATTCCTGAATTTGCAAAGTCAGCCAATCACATTACAGCTAGTGGTGATGACACTAGCTGTAATGTGATTGGCTGTAATGTGATTGGCTGACTTTGCAAAAGTATAGATTTGCATTGACTGTGGAAGGGTTAGGGGTGTAGACTGCGTTGTAGACTATTGGCCAATCACGGTGCAGGATTGGTCAGTGTCCAAAACTCACTTATAGGGGGGCGGTTACACTGCCCCAAAAAACGTGTGTTTCTATATCAGTGGTGCTCAAACTTTCTCATGTCAAGGACCCCCCCCCCCCCCCCCCAAATGATATGTATTTGGCCGCCGACCCCCATCTCAAAACATTTTGTTCCAGGGACCCCCAGAGATTTGAGTTAAAAATGTTCGCTTTAAAATAATAAATACATATTCAAAGATTTGCACATATTTTCACAATTTTTCAAAAATGGCAGACCTACAAGCTCGTAGTGCGGCACCCGGTGCTGCACTATGAGCTTGTAGATCTGCTATTTGCTAGGGGGGGGGGGGGGGGGGCTTCTTCATCTCTCTCTCTCTCAGCTAAGGGGTCCTTGGACTGAAACACGCTGAAGACCCCTGGTCTACGGGATATCGATATCAGTGTCCAAAAACGTTACTTTTTAGGATTCAAAGTCAAAAATAGCAAAAGCAGCAGATCCACGATCTCAAAGCGACATTTCGAGCTTGTGGAGGGGTAATCGTCACACATCTCAAACTTAAGGCCCTGGGGCCTGTTCCTCAAAAGGTGAATTAAATAAGCCTGGCCTTAAGCCAAATCCAGGCTTGACAAAGTCGGGTCCATATAAGCCTCGTTTATTCCGTTCCTCAAACGCCAAGCCAGGCTGAAAAGGAACGACTTTGTCGAGCTAGACCTTGTCAAGCCAGGCTGTGTCGAGCCAGGATAATGAAGCCAGGCTTCACGTATTCCTAAAAAAAGACCATGAAAGTCGATAGCAGAATCCTTGAACTTGACCAATGGGGGTGACCGCAACGGGGGCCGTGACGGGACGCACGGAGAGGGGGCGGGGGGGAGGTTGACGCGCAATAACCCCACATTTGCAATACCACTTTGGTCGAGGTTTGGGTTGTGTAGTTACCTTGCCATCATGATGTAACTCCAAAGGTGGACAAGAAATAAAACAATATTTCTCCATTGACTAGGAATTGATCATTTAAAATATGCTTCTCACTTATATTCAGTGAAGAGGCTCTTTTAAACCTTTATTAATAATTACTAATACTAATAATGTATGTATATATATATATATATATATATATATATATATATATATATGTCTAGCGTGACGCGTCGTTCACTTTGCAGTGCCACCTTACAGGCACCTCACAGTGTGAGAGAGAGTTTTGTGCTCTCCTAAATCCACGGCAGGCTTTGAAAGTACCCACTTCAGAAAGAGGTGACGTGCATCACCTCTCCAATGACCAAAACCCACTTTGTGATTACTCAGACCTGGTATGGCAGACCTGTGGGGAGTGTGCAGTGGTGTACAATGTGAAAAGATAGTTGAAATCGCAGGAGATGAAGTTAGCAGTTTATTTGTGTAAAGGGTCGTCGGCGTGGGTTGTGTTGAGGATGGAAGCCGTCGAACTGGTGCATCCTACCTATTTATAGGTAGGATGTGATGTCATGCTGTCGTGAGATTACGTCACACTGGCGTGTCTCATCGTGATGTCACGACCGTGATGTCATATGACGTCACACTGGCTACATACATACATACTGACAACCGACATGGCGCAGGATTCAAATTGTATATATAGATAGAAGTAAATGTCTTCCAAAGTCTGAAAATCAGTGTGTATTTTTAAGGATTGTCACTACCAAACACATAATTTCTGCAATTATAAACTCCTTTTGGGTTTTACTTCAAATGTGATGTTTTTTGTCCATGTACAACTGCTCAAAGCTGTGTTGTCTTGCCTAGCATTGTTTAGTTAAGCTAAAAACTAGCTAAAATTGTCACTACCAAAACAGTCACTACTGAAACATTATGCTCAAGTTTCGGTAGTGACATCATTGTTTCGGTAGTGACAAAATTGGATGTTCATGCTTTTGAGACGTTATTAAAGGTATTTTTTCAAACATGTACATAATTGTAACATGTACATTCTATTTCATCATGTGGTTTTGCAGGGAGAGATAAAACACCTAAATGCCAAAACAAAATTTGGGGCAGAGGGAGACAGGAGAAGTAGATGGAGTAGTTTTGTTGGGCTTCCACACGACCTAGCACCGAAGGTGATCAGACAGTAGTTATCAACTTGAAGAGCTTGAGCAAAGTTGCAGAAGACCTACACTGTGACACACAGGCTAACGTCTCATGTATAGGAAGTCACTCCAACACACCACAAGTGCATCAGGGGGGACTGGAGTCACATGGTGGTACCTGTGGCTCATGAAGACAGAAGACTATGAAAAAGGAATGCATGAGCATTCGATCTTCTCTACTATGAGAAGTAGAGGAGATCAGTGTCACAAAAGCTGTGATACAGAGATGTGGGCTAGAAGTGTTGTCTGTGTACACCACATATGTGTGTCTGTGTACACGACATATGGTACACTCACAATGTCTTATCGCCTTCCATGAAACATGACCATCCTGCCATTTGTGTTCAACTTCAACCAATTATTTAGTTCCTGAAGGACAACAATCCAAACACCCAAAAACGTCTTCATCAGTGATGGGCCGACCGTTCAATATCAAGGAAAGAACCTTCCAGATGGGATTCACTGCTGTAAATTGGAGTTTGGTACCTGGAAGCTGGTCACAGAAAAGGGCCTGCTTATGGAGTTGGAGCCACCATGAAGCTAACTGCAGAATCACAAGTAGCTAGGGGTACGAGTCCGACAAGCCCACAGCTAAAGCCCTTTATAACACACTCTACCTCTTAAAGTCAAGCTCATCTATGTGGAAGAGGAACAGATATGCAGAATAAGCGCAATCCTTCCAAAAGAGCTGCCCACTAACAAAGGTACACTGAGCATGCATCAACTTATTTGTACTATCCACAATCCATCCACGCTTCTTTTACAGCTGCGAATGGAGGACAATATATGGTACTGTGCAACATGGACACGGTCATCATCTTAATCCATCCACCTGAGAAAGTCACTCAGAGGCATGTCCAAAGAAGCCCAGCAGTGTCTAAAGCATTGTTCGAAAAGCCAAATCTGTGAAAATATTGATGCATGCTCAAGTGACTTGTAAATGTTTTAGTCAAGTGTTTCAGTTACAAAATACTTCATTTCAATATTAATTGCAAATATTGTTTGACCTTCCAAATACATTTATATGGAAGATGAAACCTATTGTTATTGCTTCAATAATGAATTAATATATTTTATTGATAATTTTTCATTATATTTCTAACATAAAGCAAACATATTCACTCATAACATTGTTATGAGTGAATATTTAGCTAAAAGAGTTAAGTGACTATGGCACCGCCTTGTAAACAAAATACTATGGTCACTACCGTAACAATACAGTCACTACCGAAACACCAGTTATGTTGTCAAAAATCAAAGATAGTGAGTTATCAACCAATATTTTATGATAATGATTGGTTAGGTGTATGTGTTATGTCAACAATGAATGTTTAGCAAAAAATGTTAAGTGACTATGGCACAGCCTTGTAAGCAAAATACTATGGTCACTACCGTAACAATACAGTCACTACCGAAATAGTGCAGTCACAACCGAAACACCAGTTATTTTGTCAAAAATCAAAGATAGTGAGTTATCAGCCAATATTTTATGATAATGATTGGTTAGGTGTATGTGTAATTTCAACTATCATTAATTCTGAAATCAATATAATCAACTTTATACATTTTACAAAGAAATATAGCATTTAATTTTGATAAATCTTAAGAATTCAATATTACAAAATCTGCTAAAATATTCATTTTAATGTAATGTTAATTGTAGAAACCACCTACATTAGTTTTTAGAAATAGTCTGTACAGGGGAGGATGAAAAAATAAATTAATACATTCATATAAGTATCTTTATTCTAAGGTAATTCTACATGTTTCGGTAGTGACAAATTCTGGGAGAGGAAAGATATTCCAAAAGATTATGAAAATACAATATGATAATTGACTGTACTTTTACTAAATATGTGTCCCTTAGATCTGGTGCAACGTGAATATGGTCAAAGTTTTTCCAAAATAGAATTAAAATTTCACACAATTTCCAACTCTGAATTTTAACCAATTTGGTAGAATGGCTCATATACATTTTGGCCATTTGAAAATAGTAGATGCAACACATCGTGAACTTGTAGATCTGATATTTTCAAAAGATTTTATTTTCTTTAAAACATCTCAGAGGCAAATATTGTACTTTTACCCTCCACAAAAATGATTTGAAAACTTTAGTTACTAGTTACTTTTCAGGTATACATTATGATATAATGAAACATACATTAACCACTTTAGCCCTATTTTATACATAGGCTATTTGAAAATAGCCGATCTACAAGCTCACGATGCGACGCGTTGTGAGCTTGTAGATCGGCTATTTTCAAACATTTCTGTACTTTTACTTTTGGTACTTTAAGTACATTTTCATACCAATACTTTTGTACTTTTACTCAAGCAAATGTTGCACACCAGCCTTTTACTTGTAACAGAGTACTTCTACATTGAAGTATTGATACTTTTACTTAAGTAAAACGTTTGAGTACTTTTTCCACCACTGGTAAACGGTTCCAAATGCAAACGCAGCTACAAACACCGCGCATCGTTTAGCCTGTTGTAGCTGTGTGGGTTTTTATAAAGCTGTACATGTGTTGATGTGGATGCAGATGACCAAAATGTTGAACAATTAGTCAAGTGACACATAATTAACACGTTTCACATCTAATAGCTTGTAGATCGGTTATGTGTTGTTTCACATCTAATAGCTTGTAGGTCGGTTATGTGTTGTTTTCACATCTAATAGCTTGTAGATCTGCTATTTTTGAATAGCCCAAAGAAATCTAACGTGACAGAGATGCGCTCACGGATTGAATGGGTTAAAACCGGGAAAGAATCTAGTCATTTTTTTTATTTTACAGTTGGCTATTCAAAAGTAGCAGATGTACAAGCTCACAGCGCAGCACGAGCAAGTGACGCCTGTAAATGCAATCAACAGGACACCGCAGGGACTTGAACCCCGTCCTAGTGAGCCAGGAGTGCCATACCAGTGTATTATACCTCTTTGACTCATTTACAGGTTCAAGAAATCACACATTAGCCCTTTAAGACCTGGAACGGTCATTTTTAGATTTGAGCTAAACAAAACAACAACATTATTTTACACGTTGGCTATTCAAAAACAAGCTTGTAGATCTTCTATTTTTGAACAGTTTGAAAATGTGTGCAAATGTGTTAATATACTGTATAGCCTATATTCTTTTAAAGCAAACATTTTTTAACTCAAACTCCTTCTGGGGGTTCCTGGAACTAAATGTTTTGAGATGGGGGCCAACTACATATTATTTTGGGGGCTCTTGACATGAAAAAGTTTACGTTTTTTTCAAAAAAACTTGGACATTAGCAGAATCCCCCAGAAGCAAATATTTGAGTTACAAATATTAGCTTTAAAAATATATACATTCAAAGATTTGCACACATTTTCACGTTTTTTTTCCTTAAAAAATAGCAGATCTACAAGCTCATAGCGCGGCATCGAGTGTCTTAAAGGGTTAACATTCATTCTCATTTATATTTCAACTTTTACCAAGAGACGCTCCCGATGCGGCGTGTTGTGAGCTTGCAGATCGGCTATTTTCACCATTTTACAATGTTCTGGAAACAAGGACCCCCAAATTTATATGCATTTTCCTGTGGACCAGCATCTGCACATGTTTTGTGCCGGGGACCCCCAGAAGAGAAGAATTATGTAAAAAACTAAAAACTCAAAATGATTGCAGCGCGTCACTTTGTGCCGCGAGCTTGTAGATCTGCTATTTTTTTATTTATTATTATATACTATATTTAATAAATACCCCTTTGAGGTTTTCAATTATTTTTTGATCAAGACCAAACCTTAGGCTACTTTTTTTTCCAAAATCTTAAAAAATAACAGATGTGTGCGAGCTTGTATATCTGCTATTTTTTAGAACCAATATTCTAAACCCTACGAGTTTTCTGAAACACTTAAAACACTTTATACATACCAGACAGACAGACAGACGCTGTCCCGGTTTTAAATTGGTTAAATGGCCTGTCTTGGTTTAAAGCCCACTCACCACGACAAGGTGCAGGCCGAGAGTGGGGACCCCGCCCCCCCACCAATCAAGGTGGTGGGGGGGGGGGTCCAAGTGAAAACACATCGTTCACAAAACAAATCACAAAAAGTGCCACAAAAATGCCACAATAAATTCACAAAAGATCCACAAAATGTCACAACAAATTCCCCCCAAAAATGACAATGGTCACAAAATAACTCACAAAAACATCCATAAATGCCACTCAAAACGCTACAAAGACATTTCACAAAAATGCCACAAAAGAAATTCACACAAAATCAAAAATAATCTCAAAAAATGATCTAAAAAAAAAACCTCACTGGTACACTGGTAGCCATACCAAAGAAAACAAAAATGTATCAGACTTGAGGCAAACTTCATAACCAAACGAGTGGCTCAAAATACCAGTTCTCCCCTGCCCCCTCTTCAGACAGATACTTGCGGGGGGTATTTACTCACTGTAACCTCAGGGGTTGGAAGGCAACTGGGTGCACAGCGACCCCCAAGACACCCTGAGACGTGATCCCGAGCCGATGTAGGGAAGGGGGTTTTAGGATGCTCTACCCGCGTTTTCTCTGTCAATGCTGCCCCCCGAGGAGAACCAGTTCTACCTAATGCCACTCCAAATTTTAGCTTACGTTATCAGTTTACCTCAACCCAACAAGCCCAAAAAGGATTACTTAAACCTCCCCATTTCATCAAACTAAACCAAAAATGCCCTCCAAAAAAAACTACTGCCATGTGTGATACTCCACTCCATATGAACAAACTTGTTTTTAACAAGTCCACATTTCTTTTGACGAGCCCCCATTTGTCATGACTTAAAATAAAGGCAGACAAAGTGGAGACCACACATGACTTCAGTTTCCAAGTGAAAACACATCGTTCACAAAAAAAAAAATCACAAAAAGTGCCACAAAAATGCCACAATAAATTCAAAAAAGATCCACAAAATGTCACAACAAATTCCCGCCAAAAATGACAATGGCCACAAAATAACTCACAAAAACATCCATAAATGCCACTCAAAACGCTACAAAGACATTTCACAAAAATGCCACAAAAGATATTCACACAAAATCAAAAATTATCTCAAAAAATTATCTAAAAAAAAATTAAATTGAAAGAATGACACAAATTTCACAAAAATACCACAACAATTCACACAAAATAAACAAATAAAGACTCGCCAAATGTGACAATATTATGTCACAAAGAATTCCACAAAAATGTCACAAAATAATTCACACCAAATAAAATGTTAAAAAATAAAATAAACATTTTTCCAACTCCTGTTCATGTTCTGTTTTTAACATTTACAGCTCCTTCTGTTGTTCAAATGTTAACCCAGCCATCGCCTTTTCACCACCCTTACTTCCCTCCTTCACCAGTACC
This sequence comes from Gymnoscopelus microlampas, assembly GCF_963454915.1. NCBI lineage: Eukaryota > Metazoa > Chordata > Actinopteri > Myctophiformes > Myctophidae > Gymnoscopelus > Gymnoscopelus microlampas. The sequence continues at coordinate 2,118,611 of NC_139956.1, forward strand.
CCAGAATCTTCCAGGTTAGCCCGTATGATACTTTTAATGGTTTCTTTTGTACGTTTGGTGTCAATGTCTATGGAATAATGTTGAGCAATATTATTCAATTGGTCCTTAGTAAAATGATCCAGCAACTCCTCAGACGCTAAAAACAGTGTGAACAAAACTGTTATGGCAAAAGCTACGGGCTAGTGATGCACTAAAAGTTTGGGCTTTTATGGAGTGATGTGTGTTAGGTTGTTGTTTTCAATGTTTTTTATTTTATTTTGTAAATTCATGTGACGCGCCGTGTGCTAAAATGGATCGCTGCTACGTAATTTATTGTGACTATTTATTTTCAGTTATGCTACACACCGCCCGTCGCTACTACCGATCGGATGGCTTAGTGCGGTCCTCGGACGGGCGCCGCCGGAGTCGGTCACGGCCCCGGTGGAGCGCTCGGAAGTCGCCCGAACTTGACTATCTAGAGGAAGTAAAAGTAAAAGTGAGTTTGACAAGGCCTTTGGGCCCGGGCCGGAGGAGCGGCGGCTGAGCGACGCGGGCGCGACCGAGCCCCGAGGAGCCCGGCGGCACGCGCCACTGCCGACACCGCACCCGGCCGCGGACCGCGGCAAGGTTTTTCTTGGCCTTTGGGCCCTGCCGGGAGCGGCAGCTGAGCGACGCGGGCAAGAACGGGCCCCGTGGAGCCCGGCGCCACACACGCCACTCACCGCCCCCGGCCGTGGACCGCGGCGGACCCCCGGGCGCCGCAGGTCACCGCCCCGCCGAGTGGCTTTGCCCAGTTGAGGCGGGGATAGGGGCTGCGGACATTGAACCCCCCGACGACCCTCCGGAGAAGAGCCTCGAGTTCTGAGTACCCGTGAGTTTGACAAGGCCTTTGGGCCCGGGCCGGAGGAGCGGCAGCTGAGCGACGCGGGCGCGACCGGGCCCCGAGGAGCCCGGCGGCACGCGCCACTGCCGACACCCGGCTGCGGACCGCGGCGAGGTTTTTTCTTGGCGACGGACCCCCGGGCGCCGCAGGTCACCGCCCCGCCGAGGCGGGGATCGGGGCTGCGGACTTTGAACCCCCCGACGACCCTCCGGAGGAGAGACTCGAGTTCTGGGTACCCGTGAGTTTGACAAGGCCTTTGGGCCCTGCCGGGGGACGGCAGCTGAGCGACGCAGGCGAGAACGGGCCCCGTGGAGCCCGGTGCCACGCGCCACTCACCGCCCCCGGCCGTGGACCGCGGCGGCGAGGCTGTTTTTCTCCGGAAAACAGCCTCGAGTTCTGGGTACCCGTCAAGTTAGGGCGACTTCCGAGCGCTCCCCGGGGCCGTGACCGACTCCGGCGGCGCCCGTCCGAGGACCGCACTAAGCCATCCGATCGGTAGTAGCGACGGGCGGTGTGTAGCATGACTGAAAATAAATAGTCACAATAAATTACGTAGCAGCGATTCATTTTAGCACACGCCGCGTCACATGAATTTACAAAATAAAAAAAAAAAACATTGAAAACGACAACCTAGCCCAAACTTTAAGTGCATCACTAGCCTGTAGTTTTTGCCATAACAGTTTTGTTCACACTGTTTTTATAGGAAGTTTAGATGGAGACTAGGGATGTTAACAATTAATCTATAATCGATTGCCGTTAAGAATGTCAAGAGACAGAGTGAAGGCTCATGCCCCATTATATAGGGTGAGCAATCACCCCACACAGGTGTGCAGGATTCCCCACTAATGAGGGGAGCCCAAGGAACTCCGACAAAGATCTAAGGCCAAGAAGGCTTCACACAGACACAGACAGACAGACAGACAGACACATACAGACAGACAGAGAGACAGACAGACAGACAGACAGAAAGAGAGAGACAGACAGACAGACAGACAGACAGACAGACAGACAGACAGACAGACAGACAGACAGACAGACAGGCAGGCAGGCAGGCAGACACAGCGAGACAGACAGACAGACAGACAAAAAGACACAAACAGACAGACAGACAGACACATACAGACAGACAGACAGACAGACAGACAGACAGACAGACAGACAGGCAGGCAGGCAGGCAGACACAGCGAGACAGACAGACAGACAGACAAAAAGACACAAACAGACAGACAGACAGACAGACAGACAGACAGACAGAGAGAGACAGAGAGACAGAAAGAGAGAGAGAGAGAGACATAAAATAAAAAATATAGCTGCAAACAGCAATAATACGGGGCCAGTGAAAGCAGAAAGAAAAAAGAAAGTAATGATAAGTAATATGCACAATAAGCCATAGAAACATATAACACTGAACTTGAGAGAAAAAAAGGCAGGCAGGCAGACAGAGACACAGAGAGACAGACACGTACAGACAGAGAGAGAGAGGGACAGACTGAGAGAGACAGACACAGAGACAGACACAGATAGGTAGACACAGACAGAGAGACAGAGAAACAGAGACAGACACAGACAGAGAGTGACAGACACAGAGTGACAGACACAGTGTGACAGACAGACAGACACAGTGAGTGACAGACAGATACAGTGAGTGACAGAGTGAGTGACACCGACAGACAGACAGACAGACAGACAGACAGACAGACAGACAGACAGACACAGAGAAGAAGAAGAAGAAAAATAATGCCAATAACAAAATGGAGCCTTGCTCTGCAGAGCCTGGCCCCGTAATTTAAAAAAAGCCTCAACAAATGCTTATCTCCACTGCAATGACCAAAGAGCACACCGTGATTGATCACATCTACACATCACAACCAGGCTATTGCTACCAGTCAGGTGTACTTGTAGACTTACTTCAGCTATCACACTGCGGTATGCTGTGTTTTGACTTGGGCTGCAGCAAGAAGTCAGTGATGTGCAAAGCTCTTCAGCCATGCCCTCTCCCTACACCAACACTCCTGGTCTGTCAAATCCAACTCAGCCGCTCTATCCCAAATGACCTCCATCATGTCCACATGGACATCTTGGCAGCCTACCTTCGTAAAAGGAGCCACACAGGAGACTGGGAACGTTGGCAGGACCACCCTGGATGAAGCTCTAGGGACCAGCGTTGCGGCCAGTGCGGACGCTGCAGACTTTCTAAGTAAATGAATAACCTGAGCTGGTTTCAATGTCCACCTCTCGTGCAGGAACTAGAGTTGGTGGCCAAATAGACCTGACAAGTTCAACATTGAAGATGACGACAGCGAGGTGAGACATTTAGCCACAGTACATGTCACAGATGTAGCTGAAGACGCAGATGTTTTGAGCAAGCTCATCAACCATTACTCCCGTTGGTACCGGTTTAAGAGCACTGTGGCCTGGATTCTCTGTGTCAAGGATCTGCTTCTACAATGCTGCAGAAAAAAAAATGGAGATATACAGACAGATACCAGCTGTCAAACGACAATTGTGCAGCAGAAAAGACATGATCAGTCAGAGAAGTCGTCCATTGACAAAGCTTGATCTAATAATCCAAGATGGAGTACTGGGGTGTGAGGCCTACTCCATGCATCTGCCATACCAGAAGCATGGTGGAAAGAGGTGGTGTTAGAAGGAGGTGGTTTTAGAAGGAGGTGGTGTTAGAAGGAGGTGGTGTTAAAAGGAGGTGGTGTTAGAAGGAGGTGGTGTTAGAAGGAGGTGGTGTTAGAAGGAGGTGGTGTTAGAAGGAGGTGGTGTTAGAAGGAGGTGGTGGAAGGAGCTTTCCATGCTCTGGCATGACAGATGCATGGAGATGGCCTCCAACTCTCAGTACTCCATCTTGGATTATCAGATCAAGCTTTGTCAATGGACGACTTCTCTGACTGGTCATGTCTTTTCCGCTACACAATTGTCGTTTGACAGCTGGGATCTGTCTGTACTTCTCCATTATATTTTTTCTGCAGCGTTGTAGAAGCAGATCCTTGACGCAGAGTCCAGGCCACAGCGCTCTTCAACCGGTACCAACTGGCGAAACGGTTGATGAGCTAGCTCACAACATCTGCGTCTTCAGCTGCATGCGTGACATGTACTGTGGCTAAATGTCTCACCTCGCCGTCATCTTCTTCAATGTTGAACTTGTCAGGTCTATTTTGCCACCAAGACAAAGAAACACACAGAGACAGAGAAACAGAGACAGACACAGAGTGACAGACAGAGTGACAGACCGACACAGTGACAGACAGAGTGACAGAGTGACAGACAGACACAGTGAGAGACAGAGTGACAGACAGACACAGTGAGAGACAGAGTGACAGACAGACACAGTGAGAGACAGAGTGACAGACAGACACAGTGAGAGACAGAGTGACAGACAGACACAGTGACAGACAGAGTGACAGACACAGTGAGAGACAGAGTGACAGACAGACACAGTGACAGACAGAGTGACAGACACAGTGAGTGACAGAGTGACAGACAGACACAGTGAGTGACACCTACAGACAGACAGACAGACAGACAGACAGACAGACAGACAGACAGACAGACACAGAGAAGAAGAAGAAGAAAAATAATGCCAATAACAAAATGGAGCCTTGCTCTGCAGAGCCTGGCCCCGTAATTTAAAAAAAGCCTCAACAAATGCTTATCTCCACTGCAATGACCAAAGAGCACACCGTGATTGATCACATCTACACATCACAACCAGGCTATTGCTACCAGTCAGGTGTACTTGTAGACTTACTTCAGCTATCACACTGCGGTATGCTGTGTTTTGACTTGGGCTGCAGCAAGAAGTCAGTGATGTGCAAAGCTCTTCAGCCATGCCCTCTCCCTACACCAACACTCCTGGTCTGTCAAATCCAACTCAGCCGCTCTACCCCAAATGACCTCCATCATGTCCACATGGACATCTTGGCAGCCTACCTTCGTAAAAGGAGCCACACAGGAGACTGGGAACGTTGGCAGGACCACCCTGGATGAAGCTCTAGGGACCAGCGTTGCGGCCAGTGCGGACGCTGCAGACTTTCTAAGTAAATGAATAACCTGAGCTGGTTTCAATGTCCACCTCTCGTGCAGGAACTAGAGTTGGTGGCCAAATAGACCTGACAAGTTCAACATTGAAGATGACGACAGCGAGGTGAGACATTTAGCCACAGTACATGTCACAGATGTAGCTGAAGACGCAGATGTTTTGAGCAAGCTCATCAACCATTACTCCCGTTGGTACCGGTTTAAGAGCACTGTGGCCTGGATTCTCTGTGTCAAGGATCTGCTTCTACAATGCTGCAGAAAAAAAAATGGAGATATACAGACAGATACCAGCTGTCAAACGACAATTGTGCAGCAGAAAAGACATGATCAGTCAGAGAAGTCGTCCATTGACAAAGCTTGATCTAATAATCCAAGATGGAGTACTGGGGTGTGAGGCCTACTCCATGCATCTGCCATACCAGAAGCATGGTGGAAAGAGGTGGTGTTAGAAGGAGGTGGTTTTAGAAGGAGGTGGTGTTAGAAGGAGGTGGTGTTAAAAGGAGGTGGTGTTAGAAGGAGGTGGTGTTAGAAGGAGGTGGTGTTAGAAGGAGGTGGTGTTAGAAGGAGGTGGTGTTAGAAGGAGGTGGTGTTAGAAGGAGGTGGTGGAAGGAGCTTTCCATGCTCTGGCATGACAGATGCATGGAGATGGCCTCCAACTCTCAGTACTCCATCTTGGATTATCAGATCAAGCTTTGTCAATGGACGACTTCTCTGACTGGTCATGTCTTTTCCGCTACACAATTGTCGTTTGACAGCTGGGATCTGTCTGTACATCTCCATTATATTTTTTCTGCAGCGTTGTAGAAGCAGATCCTTGACGCAGAGTCCAGGCCACAGCGCTCTTCAACCGGTACCAACTGGCGAAACGGTTGATGAGCTAGCTCACAACATCTGCGTCTTCAGCTGCATGCGTGACATGTACTGTGGCTAAATGTCTCACCTCGCCGTCATCTTCTTCAATGTTGAACTTGTCAGGTCTATTTGGCCACCAACTCTAGTTCCTGCAGGAGAGGTGGACATTGAAACCTGCTCAGGTTATTCATTTACTTAGAGAGAAGGCGTGAGTCCTCTGGATGATGTCCTCAGATGGATTATTTGCGGTGCCAACGCATTTGCTTTGCTGACACACGGCATGTATATGTATAAAACACATGAACACACAGACACAGAGAGACAGAAACAGACAGAGAGACAGATAGAGAGAGTGACAGACAGAGTGACAGACAGAGTGACAGACAGAGTGACAGACAGAGTGACAGACAGACAGAAAGAGTGAGAGACAGAGTGAGAAACAGAGTGAGACAGACACAAACAAAACACACAGACAGAGAGAGTGAGAGACAGAGAGACAGACAGACAGACAGACAGACAGACAGACAGACAGACAGACAGACAGACAGACAGACAGACAGACAGACAGAGTGAAAGGCAGAGAGACAGACACAGACAGACAGACATAGAGAGACAGACAGACAGAGAGACAGACAGACAGACAGACAGACAGACAGACAGACAGACAGACAGACAGACAGACAGACAGACAGAAAGGCAGAGAGACAGACACAGACAGACAGACATAGAGAGACAGACAGACATAGAGAGACAGACAGACAGAGAGACAGACAGACAGACAGACAGACAGACAGACAGACAGACAGACAGAGTGACAGACAGACAGAGTGACAGACAAACAGACAGACAGACAGACAGACAGACAGAGTGACAGACAGACAGAGTGACAGACAGACAGACAGAGTGACAGACAGAGTGACAGAGAGAGAGAGAGACAGACAGACAGACAGACAGACAGACAGACAGACAGACAGACAGACAGACAGACAGACAGACAGACAGACAGACACACAGACAGACAGACAGACAGACAGACAGACAGACAGACAGACAGACACAGAGAGAAAGAGAGACAGACAGACAGACAGACAGACAGACAGACAGAGAGACAAAGAGACAGACACAGACACACACAGAGAGACAGACAGACAGACAGACAGACAGACAGACAGACAGACAGACAGACACACACACACAGCCAGAGTGAGAGACAGAGCGACAGACACAGACAGAGAGACAGACAGACACAGAGATACAGAGACACATATAGACAGAGAGACAGAGTGAGAGACAGACAGACAGACAGACAGACAGACAGACAGACAGACAGACAGACACAGCCAGAGTGAGAGACAGAGCGACAGACACAGACAGAGAGACAGACAGACAGACAGAGACAGAGAGACAGACAGACAGACACAGAGATACAGAGACACATATAGACAGAGAGACAGAGTGAGAGACAGACAGACAGGCAGACAGACAGACAGACACAGCCTAGTATGTCTAGGCGATAGTCTCTCGTCGTCTTCAGCACCTGGTCCATACGACCGCACTGGAACAGTGTGATGAATACATCCAAGGATGCGCCTTCTGTTTTTTTGCCGAAGTGTACCGGAATGGCTTCTCCTCGTCTGAAAGACAGCTACCAAACATAAAAAAGAAAAATGCTCATTATTAGATACAAACAATAAGTGGTGTGTGTGTGTGTGTGTGTGTGTGTGTGTGTGTGTGTGTGTGTGTGTGTGTGTGTGTGTGTGTGTGTGTGTGTGTGTGTGTGTGTGTGTGTGTGTGTCTGTGTGTGTGTGGGGTATAGTTACCTTGCTTTGATTTTACTCCACAGTTGGGCGAGTGGCATTGGTTTGGAAATTGAAATTTGTCCTTTAAGATGACCAGGTCCAGGCCCGGATTTACACAGTTCCCCCCCCATCCCAGCCAGAAAAAAAGTCACCTTTGGTACCTACCAAAAAGTGACTTTTGGGACCTACCAAACAGTGTCTTTTTGGTACCTACCAAAAAGTGACCTTTGGTCTTATGGACCAATTACCAGGTCGAGACCTGGATTTGCCATGTCAAAATAAATATTGAATCCAAATTAAACAACAACTACACTACCAACATAGTCTTAGATTCAACGTCTCTAAGACTAGATTCAACATCTCTAAGACAAATCTGAAAAAAAGAGCACACATCTTTAACCACATCTCCATACGTCCGTCAGCATTCAACACCAACGAAATACACCACAAGCATCATCCATTACAAACTGCAGCATGAAGCAACTGCAGCATCCAGCAAAGGAAAAGGAAAAGGACCGAATTAGGACCGCCACAATTATTACATAATCGTAAGTATTTGAGATAACCGCAATGCTTTTTTGGGGGATAATAGTCATAATCGTTTCCATGTTGAAACATGTTCATAATATTTTCAAACATTTTCCAAACATTGTGGAAATAGCCGAACTACACGCTCAAAACGCATCACGACGTGAGGCGTTTTGAGCTTGTAGTTCGGCTTTTGTTTACGAAGCCTAAAAAAAGCCAGACAAAGTTTTATTCATAATGTTACTGCGACGCAATTAAAATAGTTAATCTTAACTATTTAAGCGACAGTTAATCAAGCGTCAAGTCAAACGTCATAATCGTGACAGCCCTAAAGAGGTTCCTACCTTGAGGCGTCTTCAGGGGAAACCCCCGATGGGCCGAGGTCGACGGCGGAAACCAACCGGCGTTGAGCATCGATGGGGGATACAAAAAACAGAACGCACTGTCGTGAAACTATGCATCAACCTAGACACATACAACACTGTCGTGACTCACTGTCGTGTGATTCTGCATCAATGAAGACACAAGACACACTGAAGTGGAATTCTGTGATGAATCAGAATCGATACAGCCGGTGGAGACCACCGGACCCCCCGATGGGCCTCGGCGCGGAGGAATCCCCCTAAATCCATGGATAGAGAGAGGCGGAGGCGGGCTGAGACGAGTCACAGGAGGTGTAGACAGAGTCTCCTCTTCAAAAGACTTAGTGTAGGCTGGGTAGGTTCACAGGAGGGTGCAGGCAGCCTGGGTCGGTTCACAGGAAGGTGCAGGCAGCCTGGGTCGGTTCACAGGAGGGTGCAGGCAGCCTGGGTCGGTTCACAGGAAGGTGCAGGCAGCCTGGGTAGGTTCACAGGAGAGTCCAGGCCGCCTGGGTCGGTTCACAGGAGGGTGCAGAAAACAGTAGAAACATGAATATAACAAAATTTCAGTGCTAAGTAACATCACATTAAGGGCTTGGGCGGATCTGGACCTCAGAACGTCTAGCCACTACTGTTTTGTTGATTTGTTACTTTTTAAAGGTATTTTTTTCAAGTATACTTTTTAAAGGTTTTTTTTTTCCGCGCTCTTTCTCTCTGCGGGGAAGCTAGAAAGACGAGGCGACGATGTGCAAGGTACCAGCTCGAACACACTGAGCCCAGATGTATTCCCTTGCCGCAGCACAAAGCTAACCCGAGGTTTAGGGTCATTGAACATAAAACACATGTGTGATAGTACCACAGCGTTACAATATAAACTTTGTTTTTTATCAACTGTCATTTTCTGAATATTCCTTAAGAAGATTAGTTAAAGGTTTCATGACGTTCAGTTTTACCACACATTAAAAGTCTCTGTCATGGTCCTTCAAATGTGTATAAAAAGTTTTAAAAAAATCCACTCCATTGATCCATGGCAGATGTTTTTCTTTCACATTTCTAAAGCCTTTTCAACTGCAATGAAAAAATAAATCTTTGCCTGCGGGTGTCGCTGTTGAGGGATTTTGCCTGTCAATCATTGCCTCTGCTCCGCCTCCCCCAAAGGAAAGGATAGGGGAGGGGCGAGGAGGAGAGTGGGCAGGATTAATGGGCTGTGACTTCACTGCCAAAGGGCCAAGCTCGGATTACTTTTCAGCCTAATTATTCAGAAAACCCCAAACCACAGAAAATCCACTGAATGTTCAAAGTTCAGATTTTTTGGGGCGTAATTGAGGTCATAAAACCCCCAAAGAAACAAAGAATAAAAAAAGTGAAAATTAATGTCATAGAAACATTTAACATTCTTTGAAAAGTTAAGATTTTTTTCCCATTCCAAGTGGCTATGACTGACTTCCAAAGATGGTGGGCCCTGGGTAGACAACCCGGCCTGGCGGAGATTGGCGGAAATCTGTGCTCTGAGGAGGAGCGTTCTAGTTAAGGCAGTCCATTAATTCTACATGGCTCAGCCCTTAAGTAACTCTTGCCTTAATTTCTCATACATCACAGGCAACACACTTTTGCTGGAATGTGATCTGCTGCCGTGGCCCTTTGTAACATTCTAGATACACTGTTTGAACTATTTGTACTTAACTTTTCCAATACTCCACTACATCTCATAGGCAAATATTGTACTTTTACTCCACTACAATTATTTGAAAACTTTAGTTACTAGCTTTAATTTTGATTATTATTACAAAACATACATCCACTTCAGCCCTATTATGCATTTCGGCCATTTGAAAATAGCCGATCTACAAGCTCACAATGTGTCGCATCGCTACGCATTGTTAGCTTGTAGATCTGCTATTTTCAAAAGATTGATATACATTTGAGAACTTGAAATGGGACATTATGCACAATGAGTACTTTACTTTTGGTACTTTAAGTACATTGTAATGCCAATCCTTTTGTACTTTTACTCAAGTAAATGTTGAATTCCGGACTTTTACTTGCAACAGAATATTTCTATATTGCAGTATTGATACTTGTACTTAGGTAAAAAAAACAAAAACATTTTTTAACTCATAAGCACTGCGGTCTTCCTCACTACCTCTAACAAACCACACCACTAACAAAGTTGTTAAAAACACTCGGAACCTGGTTACTTTTCAATAGACATTTCCATCTGTTCACTCAACCTCCATCTACACTACAACATACATGGGCAACTGGCGGCCCGGGGGCCACATGCGGCCCTCATCTTCACTTAACCCTTTAAGACCTGGGATGCGTCTGTGTCGCATTTTTAGACTTTACAGATTTTAGACTTTGGCTATTCAAAAATAGCAGATCTACAAGCTCATAGCGCGGCACTCGGTGCCGCGCTATGAGCTTGTAGATCTGCTATTTTTTTTAAATCGTTATTTTTTTTGCAAATCTTGAGATTTGAGTTAGAAAAGCGAACATTTGTAACTCAAATCTTTGCTTCTGGGGGATTCAACAGTTTTTTGAAAAAACGTATGTCGCCATAATATCAGCGGTTCTTTTTTCCATGTCAAGTACCCCCCAAAAAAGACGTGTATTTGGCCACGGACCCCCATCTAAAAATATATGTTCCAGGGACCCCCAAAAGCAAAGATTGAAGTAAAACATTTTTGCTTTAAAACAATATATATTAATAGATTTGCACACATTTTCACGATTTAAAAAAAATAGCAGATCTACAAGCTCATAGCGCGGCACCGAGTGCCGCGCTATGAGCTTGTAGATCTGCTATTTTTGAATAGCCAAAGTGTAAAATAATGCTTTTTAGCTCAAATCAAAAAGTGACACAGATGCTTCTTCAGGGCTTCAAGGGTTAATGCGGCCCGCAGGTTAATATCAGAATACTGATATATTATTGATTTCAGCTGTTATGATTCTAAACATGCAAACATGACCCGCTTTAATTACTTCAGTCTATATTAGTAGCTTAAATAACTAGTATTAAAATTCTATTGTCTTTTTTATGTCCAACGTATTGTATTTAAGTTCATAAAGTTGACATAAGTAAGTAAATGCATTGGAAATTAAATAAAAGCTACTTTTCCAATTCAAAAATAGCACCAAAAGAAATCAGGATTCCAATTAAAAAATAGCTCAAAGTACCAAAGTATAAGTACTCATTATGCAGAAATGTCTCTTTAAAGGTTTCAAAATGTATAAAAAATATCAAGAATGCAAGCTCACACGTTGTGAACTTGTAGATCTATTTTTTAATACACACACACACACACACACACACACACACACACACACACACACACACACACACACACACACACACACATTGAGTAAAAGTAGCCTACAATATCTATCTCTGAGATGCTGTGGAGTAGAAGTGAATGTATTGAGTATGTAGTACTTGAGTACATGTACTTACTTACAGCACTGACCGTCATGGATTAACTTCAATCTGGTGTTTGCATTTTCTCCATTTACAACCTGTACATCTACATAAACGTTCACATTTCAAATATAAAGTGCTTACCACATGGCCACGGATGTTATAATTATGTGCAAGCTCTCAAAAGTACCCGTATCTTCCATATTGTTTAATAAATAGCATTTTAATCCGATCGGTGGCCATTTTCCTCATAGAGTTACAAGAGTGCAATACATCTCCCAACCGATAGGGTCACATGGTTTAAAGCACATGGCGAAAGCCAGAAAAAATGGCCACTGACCGGATTAAAATGCTATTTATTAAACAATACGGAAGACACGGGTACTTCTGAGGACCTGTACATAATTGTAACATCCGTGGCCATGTGGTAAGCACTTTATATTTGAGATCTGAACATTTATGTGGATGTACGGGCCGTAAATGAAGAAAGTGCAAACACCAGGTTGAAGTTAATACATGACTCATGATATGACGGTCATGTTTTAGGGCTAAAACAAACACTGTTCATAGTCATTTCAAACAGCAGGCTTCATTCTCACTAGTTGTCGCTTTTTTTACCAAGTCAAATAAAAGTGAAATTACACGCAATGTCATCAATTCCTTAACGCTAAGCAGTTCATTAGCTAAGCTAAGTAGCTAACACACCTGTAGAAAACTCACATGTTTCATTTGGATGGAGATAATGTTTCCTCAGTCTGGTCACACAGTGTGTTTTAACAGCCTGGTAAACACTGATATAACTCTACTCAAGGTCCATGTGGAATAATTTTACACAATGACTTGTTTATTTCACTATAAGAGTTGTTTTATTTCCAAACAACACAGCTGGGTCTCAAACATTTGTGTTTGAGAGAGGGGGAGGGGCCGACCATTAGAGGACTCTTATAGCCCCACCCCTCCCTGTTTCCTAGGCCAGTGGTTCTCAACCTGTGGGTCTGGACCCCCAGGGGGGGTCCCCACATGATTTTGGGGGTGGGGGTCCCCTGACAGGACTTTTAAGACCTTTTTAATACCAAAAAACACAATTACTACATGAAAAGTAATCATCAAACTCAACATCAACAAAATACTATAAAAACAGGTCAAACATATTGGCCAAATTGTCAAATAATATAAAATAGCCCAAAAAATAGCCAATCTACAAGCTCACAACGCCTCATGTTGTGAGCTTGTAGCGTACATCTGCTATTTTTTTTTTTTATTCAAATATGATTATTTTGGGGGGTCCCCAGTTCAAATATGATTATTTTGGGGGGTCCCCAGTTCAAATATGATTATTTTGGGGGGTCCCCAGTTCAAATATGATTATTTTGGAGGGTCGCAGCCTAAAAAGGTGGAGAACCACTGTCCAAGGGCAGGGTTTCTCAAAGTAGGTGCCCCGGCCCCCGCTGCAATACCTCAAAATTGTACTCAAGTACAATACTTAAGTAAATGTACTTGGTTACTTTACACCACTGCTTTATTGCACCACGGGGTCTTATCCTGAAGGGACACATGCGGCGCCTCTCCACGAGGGGGCAGTGTTGCTGCTTGGAGCCACACACACACTCACACTCAACAAAGACTGGCTGGCTCACAGTGGTGGAAAAAGTACTCACATTTCTTACTTAAGTAAAAGTATCAATATTGCAACATAGAAATACTCTGTCTGAAATAAAAAAATGTACTCGAGCAAAAGTAAAAAAAGTATTGGTGTCAAAATGTACTTAATGTACCAAAAGTAGAAAGTATTTCACAAGTTTTAAAATGTATTTAAAAAAAACATTTGAAAATAGCAGATCTACAAGCTCGTAGCTTGTAGATCTGCTATTTTCAAATGTCCAAAATATATATATACTGTATGAAGTGGTTAATCCGTTAATGTATGTTTTGTGATAATAATCAAAAATCTACAAAGTAACTAGTAACTAAAGTTTTCAAATAAATGTAGTGGAGTAAAAGTACTCAAAACTTTTCATCAATTAAAAACAATTCCAACATTTTTCTAATGTATTTCATAAATAAAATGAAAAAAATCCCATTAAAAGGGATATCTCACCCAAAATTACTTTTTTTCCCCCTATGGATTAGTCACCCTGTGGAGACTTGAATTCATGGATATTGTTTAGTTTTTGTCTCATTCATAAGACAATAATTTGATGGCCGGCAGCGGTTCCGGTAAGAGACACAAAAGAGCCAGCTCAAATTCAGAGTGTGGGATGTAATATGGTTTAAAGAGTGAGGGGGGTACCAGGGGGTCCCCAGCGAAATGAGTTAATACAGTGTCGCAATCATTTTAACTCCTTTATCCATATTTTATACTTTGGGCCATTCAAAAATAGCAGATCTACAAGCTCATAGTGCGGCACCAAGTGCCGCGCAATGAGCTTGTAGATCTGCTATTTTTGAAAAATCTTGTGAAAACGTGTGCACATCACTAAATCATTTTTTTTTTAAGGCGAAACTTTGAACAAAAATCTTTGCTTCTGGGGGGCCCTGGCACAGCATATTTTCAGATGGGGGTCCCTGGCACAGCATATTTTCAGATGGGGGTCCCTGGCACAACATATTTTCAGATGGGGGTCCACGGTCACATACGTATCAATTTGGGGGTCCTTGGCACGAAAGAGTTTGAGAACTACTGTGTTAAACGCAGTGGTTCTCAAACGTGTTAAACTTATAAAACAAACACATTTCAGCTATAAAAGACTTTAATTAATGACATCATGAAAATGTAACAGTAATGTACAAAACAATAAAATATAAAATCTCTTTCCATATATATATATATATATATATTACTATAGCAATTAATGCAACAATTCAAAGCACCTGTTTAGCATTTGAGATATGATGAATACAGTTAAATAATAATAATAATAATAATAATAATAATGAAACATTTGAATTTTATAACTGTGGAGTTATTGTGTGTGTGTGTGTGTGTGTGTGTGTGTGTGTGTGTGTGTGTGTGTGTGTGTGTGTGCGCGTGCGCGTGCGTGTGCGTGTGTATGCTTCCTGTACATGTGCATAGCATTGGTATTGTGTAAAATAACATATTCAATCTAATTTGTTTCGTTTTAACCCATTAAGACCTGGAACTGTGTCATTTTTAGATTTGAGCTAAAAAGCATTATTTTACACTTTGGGCTATTGAAAAATAGCAGATCTACAAGCTCATAGCGCGGCACCGAGTGCCGCGCTATGAGCTTGTAGATCTGCTATTTTTGAAAGATCGTGAAAATGTGTGTAAATCTTCTGAATACATATTGTTTTAAAGCGAACATTTTTAACTCAATTCTTCTGGGGGTCCCTGGAACAACATATTTTGAGATGGGGGTCCGCGGCCAAATACATAAAACTTTGGGGGTCCTTCACATGAAAAAGTTTGAGAACCACTAATATAGAAACATACGTTTTTTTTTCCAGACTACTGTTGGGATTTAGAAGACATTTGTAGAATCGGCTTCAGGTCCTAATGGGTCAAAATGGGTGAAGTGGTTGAAAATGGGTGAAGTGCTCCTTTTAAGTACAGTACTCGAGTAAATGTACTCAGTTACTGTCCACCACTGCTGTAGTCAGGTCTTATCTTCAGTGTGGACGTGGAGGTTCAGTCAGTGGACATAGATATAGAAACCTATAGATACCTCACTGGCTGCTGCAGTTCATTGGAGCGACCTGTATCGCGGCCGCCATTTTGGAGAAGGCAAAGCTTCCTGACTACTGGCCAATCACAGCGCGTCTTTTCCGGGACTTGTCAGAATCTAGTTGTTGCTGTGATTGGCCAGTAGTCAGGAAGCTTTGCCTTCTCCAAAATGGTGGCCATGATACAGATGCCTCAGAGACAGAGGAGGCGTCTACCGTATATGTCTATGTTCATGGAGGTCCTTATCTTCAGTGTGGAAGTGGAGGTCCATGGAGGTCCTTATCTTCAGTGTGGAAGTGGAGGTCCATGGAGGTCCTTATCTTCAGTGTGGAAGTGGAGGTCCATGGAGGTCCTTATCTTCAGTGTGGAAGTGGAGGTCCATGGAGGTCCTTATCTTCAGTGTGGAAGTGGAGGTCCATGGAGGTCCAGTGGAGGTCCAGGCTCCTCCACTGGTCCAGTCTGTGAGGTAGACTCTGAAGGTCTGTCCTCGCCCTGGACCGGACCAAGTTCTCCAAGGAGAGAGTACGCCTGAGGAGAGAATTATTATTATTATTATTATCATTATTAGTAGCTTATGTTCTGGTGGAGCTGAGAGTGGTTCCAGATTCTGTGAGAGAAACATGAACGAACGGTCTATGAAAACAAGCCCAAAAGAAGCCACCAGCTTCACCACTTGATTGCATCAGCTATTTTCTTGTAGTCATATGGAGATCCGTGATTTGATCAGAATATGTGCATGCCGGGTATTTCCTGCGAAGATATTTAATGTAGAGCAAAAACAGAAAATTCACTAGCATAGAGCCCTGAGGGATTCCGCTCAACAACACATTAAGTGGTTAACCCATTAAGACCTACAAAGTATGCAATAGGGCTCAGGTGATGAAGCTGGTCGCTTCTTTTGGGCTCGTTTTCGTAGACCTCGTCGCTTGTTTCTCTCACAGAATCTGGAACCCCTCTCAGCTCGACCAGAACACAAACACAGAGCGTTCATGCACCGTCGTAGCCTTCTGCTTTGCTTTGGAGTTGATCCATTGGCATAGGACAGGGGTCTTCAACGTTTTCAGCCCAAGGACCCCCTAGCTGAGAGAGAGATGAAGCAGGGACCCCCTCTATTTTGTTTAAAATTTTCTTTTAGATTCAACTTTTTTTGTTTACGTTTACTGTTCTTTTTTTCCCCTCTACACCTATACCTCTTTGCCAAAGATAGCCGATCTACAAGCTCTACAAGCAGATCTACAAGCTCACAACGCCTCACGCTGCGAGGCGTTGTGAGCTTGTAGATCTGCTATTGGCTAAAGTTCTCCTCAGAAAAGGGATGCTAAGGTTTCGAGTGGTTAAGGTAAAAAGAAAAATCATGTCACATAAAGAATTGGCGGACCCCCCTTTAGTAACTCTGAGGACCCCCTAGGGGTCCCGGACCCCCTGTTGAAGACCCCTGCTGTAAACTGAACCTTTTTTTAAATTTGACTAATAAAGTTTACCGTACCTTATGTTGTGGTGAGTTTTAGAATATTGACCTTGTGTTCTGGTTGGTGTGGGGGTGTGGCGTTGGTCCAGGTGGTCCTGGGCTGGTGTTGGGGGGCCGTGGTGTTGGTCCAGGCGGTCCTGGCTGAGCCCTGGTAGGTCTTCCACAGTCGGCCGTACAGCAGGTCCAGTTTGATCTTGGCGTACAGCTTGGAAGGATCGAAACCTTTTGGCTGAGATGTCTGGTTCTGGTTCTGGGTCTGGGCCTGGTTGTGGGCCTGGTTCTGGGCCTGGCTCTGGGTCTGGCTCTGGGCTTGGGGCTGGGTCTGGATGGCGGGTGGAGGGAGCGCAGGGAGGGCTCGGTTCTGAAGAGGATTTTCACGGCTTCCCTGAAGGGATAGAAGAAACGAGACAAACGACTGAGACCATGTGACTTAAAGGAGGAGTTCACCCAAAAAATGACTTATTTTCTATCAATTGCACACCCCATGAAGCCTTGAATCCATGGATTCTTTTTTGTTTTTGTCGCATTCCTAAGCTAATAATTTGATTCCCGTCTCCTACCGGCTAATGTATCCGGTAGGAGACACAAAGTAGATTATTTGTTGTCTCCTACCGGAAATACACACGGTCATGAAATTATTGTCTTAGGAATGCCACAAAAACTAAAATAAATCCATGAAATCAAGGCTTCATGGGGTGTGTAATTGATAGAAAATAAGTCATTTTTGGGGTGAACTCCTCCTTTAAGCCTTTAAGATAAACTACTTTCTCACAGAACAATGTTCCTCTGAGGTATTCTGGAATGTTGAGACAAAAAGGAAAAATGCATATTTGTATCCTGTGTGTTGAGCATGATGTCATTTCTGTTGGGACGGCTGTGCAATTTGTGTTGTGACTAAGCATACAAGAGAAACAATTTGAACATTTCTGTTGGTACGCCGACAGAAAATGTCCAACTAGTTAGACAGGATGTAGTTGGTAGCCATGGCAAGGATCTCTTTGGCTATTCAAAAAATAGCAGATCTACAAGCTCATAGCGCAGCACCGAGTGCCACGCTATGAGCTTGTAGATCTGCTATTTTTTGAAAAATCTTGAAAATTTGTGAAAATCTTTGAATATATATATATTTTTTAAAAGCATTTTTAACTCTGTTACAACTTCTGGGGGGGTCCCTGGAACACAATATTCTGAGATGGGGTCCACGGCCAAATACATGTATCATTTTTGAGAACCACTGATATTACAGCAACATACGTTTTTTCAAGAAGAAACTGTTAGGATTTAGAAGAAATCTGTAGAATCCCCCAGAAGCAACGATTTGAGTTATGAATGTTTGCTTTAAACATATACAGTATAGATTTGCGAACATTTTCCACGATTTCCCCCCCCCCCAAAATAGCATATCTACAAGCTCATAGCACGGCACTCACTTGTAGAGCTGCTGTTTTTGAATAGCCCAAAAAAATCTAAAAATGACACACAGATGCGTTCCCGGTTTGAATGGGTTAATATATGAAATAAGGAATCGTCTCCTTATGTGTAAACTACATAGACGTGTCCCTTACTGCAGAGCATGGTTTACATCACTTTTTTGCTCAATAACCCAAAAGATGAAATAGATTTATGCCTGGGACCAACACTTGTGAAAATAGCAGATCTACAAGCTCACAACGCGTCGCTTCGCGTCGCGTTGTGAGCTTGTGGATCTGCTATTTTCACTACTTCTTAAACTTGCTTTAAATGTATTTATGGCAATTATGAGTCTAGTTTTTTTTCATTTTAGTTAATTTGTAGATTTTGATTATTATTACAAAACAAACATTAACCACTTCAGCCCTGTGTACATTTCGGCCATTTGTAAATAGCAGATCTACAAGCTCACAATGCGTCGTGATGCATTGTGAGCTTGTAGATCTGCCATTTAAAAATAAAATAAAATTGTTTAACTTGTGAAATGGGACATTCTGCATAATGAGTACTTTTACTTTTGGTACTTTAACCCATTAAGGTTATTATTTTTAGATTCAAGCTAAAAAGCATTATTTTACACTTTGGGCTATTCAAAAATAGCAGATCTACAAGCTCATAGCGCGGCACCGAGTGCCGTGCTACGAGCTTGTAGATCTGCTATTTTGGAAAATGTGTGCAAATCTTTGAATATATATATTTTTAAAGCGATCATTTTTAACTCAAATCTTTGCTTCTGGGGGTCCCTGGAACAAAATATTTTGATGGGGGTCCGCGGCCAAATACATATAATTTTGGGGGTCCTTGACATGAAAAAGATTGAGCACCACTGATACAGAAACATACGTTTTTCAGAAAACTGTTGAGATTTAGGAGACATGTAGAATCGGCTTCAGGACTTTTACTTGCAAAGTATTTCAACATTGCAGTATTGATACTTTTACTTAGGTACAAAATGTGAGTGTCACTGAGTTGTGTGTCCCATGCATCATGTGACTGTTCAGAGCGTGAGGTCTGAAGCCTCTAAACCACAGGGTTTGGTGAAGTTTATCAACAACAGGAAACCACACGTTTAGACAGAAAGACTGTTGCTTTCTTTTGTTTTTTTACTCTTTGTCCCCGTTGTCACGGTGACACAGAGGTGGCACTTTGTCTCTGTTGTCATGGTGACAGAGGTGGGGGCACTTTAGTAATGTAGTTCCACATAGAAACAGATATGTACATGAGATTAGACTTTAAAGGAATAATTCGCCCCAAAACAATATGACTCATTTTCCATCAATATTACTCACCCCACCAAGTCTGGAATTAATGCAGATTTTGGTTTTGTTTCTGTCTCATTTCTGAGACAATAATCCAATATTTGACTGATTGAAGTTTATAGGAGACCAATCTCAGTGGTCAAGTACATTTACTCAAGTACTGTACTTAAGTAAAATTTGAGGTAATTTTTACTTTACTGGAGTATTTACAATTTTCAGTACTTTTATTTCTACTCTAGCTCAGAGGCAAATATTGTACTTTTACTACAATTATTTGGAAAATGTAGTTACTACTTCCTTTGCAGATACAAATATATTACATTATAAAAGCCCTATTTTATACCTAGGCAATTTGAAAATAGCAGATCTACAAGCTCACAAGTGTGAGCTTGTAGATCTGCTTGTTGTGAGCTTGTAGATCTAACCAAGTTAGTGGAAAACCAAGATTAAAAGGATGGTTTAAAACTAAACCTGGTTAGTGGAAACTAGGTTTAAAGGTTGGTGCAACTGGATTAATAGATAAACCTTGATTTAAACCAGGTTAAAGCTTAATCCCTCTCCCCTGAGAGTCTACAAATGGAACCAAATGGACCCTTACAGGTCTGTAACTCTGAGAGTGTACAAATGGAACCAAATGGACTCTTACAGGTCTGTAACTCTGAGAGTGTAACAAATGGACCCTTACAGGTCTATTTGGTTCCATTTGTACCCTCTCAGAGTTAAATGAACACTGATGACTTCACAGTGTAGAATGTACAACTCAAATGGACAGGAAACCAACGCTGAGAGCGAGCTGGTGATGACAGGAAACCAAAGAACATTTCTCTAGCGGTGGGGGGGGGGGGGGGGACATGTACAATTGCTTTCAATGACCTGTGCCTAACTCGATGCAGCGTTTATAGATCATGGACTGTTTTCTATATACATACATGTTTTCGGAGATTTTACGTTGTGTATTTGTTTTGTTGTCTGTTATTTTTTTCTTTGTGAGTGTTGTCTGTTTTTTGTTTTGTTTTGTTTGGATGTTGTTTATATCTTACTCTCACTGTTTGGAGATACTCTGTTTATTTGCTTAGTTACTTCAATAAGTGTCTGTACTACCTATGAGTATGTAAAATAACAAAAACAAATAAACAAAACGTTTAAAAAAATATATATATATCAGTGGTTCTCTAAACATGGTCAAGTCAAGGTCCCTCAAATTACAAGTTAGAGGCATTGTCTCTTTAACACACAGAATGCACACAGACAGTGCAGTGCCTCAGGAATATAGGAGGATCACATGTTAACCATGAACATAGCATCAGTCTAAACCAGGGGGTCTTCAACGTTTTCAGGCCAGGGACCCCCTAGCTGAGAGAGATGAAGCAGGGACCCCCTACTCTATATTGTATGAAATTGTGTTTCAGATTCAACTTTTTTTGTTTACTTGGTCTGCTCTTTTTTCCCTCTACACCAAACACCTCTTTGCCAAAAATAGCAGATCTACAAGCTCACAACGCCTCGCAGCGCGAGGTGTTGTGGGCTTGTAGATCTGCTATTTTTGGCTAAAGTTCTCCTCAGAAAAGGGATGCTAGGGTTCAAGTGGTTAAGGTAATAAAAATCATATCACACTCACACAAAGATTTGACGGACCCCCTGTAGTAACTCTGAGGACCCCCTAGGGGTCCCGGACCCCCTGTTGAAGATCCCTGGTCTAAACTATATACTGGAGAAAAAAAAGTAATCTCTACATTAAAACTATAGAAACTATAGGATGTCAGGGTCAACCAATGTCTAAATAACATGCTATCTCATTCTAAATGACATTTAACCTCTGCATTAGACTGCATTGTCATCAAGGCTAAAGGTCAAGTGCTATACGGGCTGAGGTGGATTCTGAAGAGTCTTCAGATTCATATGTATTTGGCTCACGGACCCCCATCTGAAAGGATTTTGTACCAAGGACCCCTAATAATGTGTCACATAACAACACAGGGTCGAGTTAAAGGGTTAGTTCACCCCCCCAAAAAAAATGTAATTATGTCAATTACAACGTAGGTTTACTTCTGCATACACACACACACACACACACACACACACACACACACACACACACACACACACACACACACACACACACACACACACACACACACACATTCAACTGCACACAAGGTACTTGTTGTTTGTTGTGTCTTATGTTTGAAATCTAAGTCACCCCATGGAGACTTGAATTCATGGATATTTATTCGTTTTTGGAAGGCAGCGGTTCCGGTAGGAGACACAAAGGAGACTCTTTGTGTCTCCTACCGGAACCGCTGCTGATCATCAAATGATTGGTTTAGTAATGAGACAAAAACGAATAAATATCCATGAATTGAAGTCTCCACGGCGTGACTAATCTATAGGGAAAAAAAAGTAATTTTGGGGGGTGAACTATCCCTTTAAGTCAATAGGTTTGTGATTCACTGGGAAAGCTGCACTACCTAGTTTTCACTGGTATTAAAGCAACACTTTGATGTTTTTTTGGTCTAAACCCACTAAAGTCACACAGACCACGGTCTTATTGTGACGGTGAGAACAGGATGTTGCTGTTAGTTCCAGCAAACACAGGAAGTGAAGAAATACCTGCTTTATGTGTGTTTTATTCAGTATCCTGCGGCCACATGGCCACACCCCCATCACACGACATCACTCAATAAATTCCCCCACCATACGGGGAACTCTCAATGGTGGAAAAAAAGTACTGAATTTTTTTACTTAACCCATTGAGACCTGAAGCCGATTCTACATGTCTCCTAAACCTCAACAGTATTCTGAAAAACGTATGTTTCTATATCAGTGGTGCTCAATCTTTTTCATGTCAAGGACCCCCAAAATGATATGTTTTTGGCCACGGACCCCCATCAAAATATGTTGTTCCAGGGACCCCCCAGAAGCAAAGATTTGAGTTAAAAATGTTCGCTTTAAAAATATATATATATTCAAAGATTTGCACACATTTTCACGATTTTTCAAAAATAGCAGATCTACAAGCTCGTAGCGCGGCACTCGGTGCCGCGCTACGAGCTTGTAGATCTGCTATTTTTGAATAGCCCAAAGTGTAAATAATGCTTTTTAGCTCAAATCTAAAAATGACACAGTTCCAGGTCGGTTAAAGGGCAAGACCACTTTGGTAGAGGTTTGGGTTGTGTAGTTACCTTGCCATGATGTAACTCCAAAGGTGGATAAGAAATAAAAAACGATTACTCTATTGATTAGAAATTAATAATTCAAAATATGCTCCTCATTGACTTAAAATGTACGGTGAAACAGCTCTCAAAGTCACTCTTTTAGCACGTAAACGAACACAAACAAAGATGATTCAGACAATATATAATAGCGTCACAAAACCCAGTACTGTTTGTTTTTTAAATAAAAATGTCAACTTCCTGTTGATTTTACTATTTTTACTAGGAAGAAAACACGGACTGGATCGGTGGATCTGGATCCACATCTTCAAATCGTAAAATCAACAGGAAGTTGCCATTTTTATTTGAAAAATAAACAGTAGTGGGTTTGGTGATGTTCTATATTGTCTGAATCAGCTTTGTTTGTGTTCTTTATGTGCTGAAAGAATGACTTTTAGAGCTGTTTCACCATAGAATACAAGTCAATGAGGAGCACATTTTGAATGATCAATTTCTAATCAATGGATCAATAATTTTTTCATCCTGACAAGATAACTACACGACCCAAACCTCTACCAAAGCGGTCTTGCCCTTTAAGTAAAAGTATCAATACCACAATGTAAGAAGTACTCTGTTACAAGTAAAAGGCACGTGTTCAAAATGTTACTTGAGTAAAAGTACAAAAGCATTGGCATCACAATATGCTTGAAGTACCAAAAGTAAAAGATCTAAAATGTTTGAAAATAGCAGATCTACAAGCTCACAACACGTCGCAATGCGACGCGTTGTGAGCTTGTAGATCTGCTATTTTCAAATAGCATAGGTATAAAATAGGGCTGAAGTGGTTAATGTATGTTTTATAATATAATTATTTGTATCTACAAAGTAACTAAAGTTTTCAAATAATTGTAGTGGAGTAAAAGTACAATATTTGCCTCTGAGATGTAGTGGAGTAGAAAATAAAAGTATTTAAAAAATACTCCAGGAAAGAAGTTGAAGTGCCTCAAAATTGTACTTAAGTACAGTACTTGAGTAAATGCACTCAGTTACTTTATACTACTGGGAACTTGCAAATCAGAACGCCCGCAGCACGCCAGATTAAAAAAACAAAAAAGTCTGAAGGTGCTACGGCTCAGTAACGTCATGGAAACCGTGAAAACAGCCAGTAAACAATACATGTCTTTTTCACATCGTTTTAGGAACCTCTCTACGGACAGAGCAACGGACGTGTTTCAACATAACAGAGACGTTTTCAGGCCAGGGACCCCCTAGCTGAGAGAGAGATGAAGCAGGGACCCCCTACTCTATAGGCCTATTGTATAAAATTGTGTTTAAGATTAAAGTTTTTTTTTTTTTTTTTTCCTCTACACCTATACCTCTTTGCCAAAAATAGCAGATCTACAAGCTCTCAACGCCTCGCAGTGCGAGGCGTTGAGAGCTTGTAGATCTGCTATTTTCGGCTACTGTTCCCCTCAGAAAAGGAATTCTAGGGTTCAAGTGGTTAATGTAAAAAAACTAAATCCGATCACACAAAGATTTGGCGGACCCCCTGTAGTAGCTCTGAGGACCCCCTAGGGGGTCCCGGACCCCCTGTTGAAGACCCCTGGTATAGAAGCTAGGGCTGTCAAATAAATATTCGATATTCAAATATTGGGAAAATATGTATATTCGAATATGAAAATGAATATTCGAGTATTAAAAAAAATATATAAATATATATATTTTTAATGTTTATTTGACAGGGACAATACAAAACACAATGTATCAAGTTATACAAACAAACAAAATATATGTTTTATTGGATCTGAGCACTCGATACATTGTTTTTTTGTACTGTTTCTGTCAAAAAAAGTATTGATTTTTTTTTTTTTTTAATAAATTAATATATTTTTTTTTATAATAATAATATTCGAATTAGGGCTGGGACTTGATTTAAAAAAATAATCTAATTAATTAGAGGCTTTGTGATTAATTAATCGCATTTTAATCGCATATCAATATTTGACCTGAGAAGCAATTTTTTTCAGTTCAAACTGATTTTTGTATACAGTACGAATGAATCAATGAGTGAATACACAAGTTTAAGCAACAAAATATAGCTGTTTTTTTTATCAAGGTGGTTCTAAACAGACCAACAGATCAGTGCAAGTTTTACCATAAAGTGCAGAAATTTTAGGAATATGTTCAGAGATTCAGGGCCACGCTTCCATCAGAGTTTTTTAAATCTAAATGTTCCATCCACTGGGCCAAGCAAAGCAGTCTGATCCACTTCTTCTCCCATTGTGTGCACTGGGGTTTGTTGTCTGTTGGTTGGTGCACTGGTACGCCTGAAACTCGTCCAGTGAGAAGGTGCAAAAACTAAGCACGATTAAAATGCGATTAATGTTTTTAATCGCGTTAATTTTCTGTAATTAATGAATCGAAATTAATCAGTTAAAGTCCCAGCCCTAATTCGAATATATTCGAATATCTGCAAATTTTTAAGACCAATATTCGAATATCATTACTGAGGAAAGATGAGAGCCCTAATAGAAGCATATGTTTGATTATTATGTTAACCAATCTGATTACTTCTTCAACCACCGACACCATCACACAGACCATGGGCTTATTTCGATGGTGAGAAACAGGATGCTGCTATCGAGTACACACACACACCCACACACACCCACACACACACACACACACACACACACACACACACACACACACACACACACACACACACACACACACACACACACACACACACACACACACACACACACACACACACACACAGGATGTGTAGAAAGTGCTGATGGAAAAGGTTATGCAGTGATAATAAAGCCCACACACACACACACACACACACACACACACACACACACACACACACACACACACACACGTCCCACAGGTTTCCACCTCTCTGTCTGTCAGGTGGAAACCTGTCTGTACAAAACTCTTACTTTTCAGGAAACCTTTGTTCCAATCGATACCAGTGGTGGAAAAACTACTCAAATGTTTTACTTACTAAGTAAAAGTATCAATACTGCAATGTAGAAGGGCTCTGTTACAAGTAAAAGTCCGGAATTAAACATTTACTTGAGTAAAAGAATAAAACAATTGGTATCAAAATGTACTTAAAGTACCAAAAGTAAAAGTATTGAAATGTTTGAAAATAGCCGATCTACAAGCTCACAACGCGTCGCGTTGTGAGCTTGTAGATCTGCTATTTTCAAATAGCCTATGTATAAAATAGGGCTAAAGTGGTTAATGTATGTTTTATGATGTAATAATTTATATCTGCAAATTAACTAAAGTTATCAAATAATTGTAGCGTAGTAAAAGTACAATATTTGCCTCTGAGATGTAGTGGAGTAGAAGTAAAAGTATAGACAATTGGAAAGACTCCAGTAAAGTAATAGTATCTCAAAATTGTACTTAAGTACAGTACTTGAGTAAATGTACTTAGTTACTTTACGACATACAATGTAGTCATTATGTAGTCACTATAGCTCTAGTTCACTGGTTCTCAAACTTCTTCATGTCATGGACCCCCAAATTGACACGTTTTAGCCCACGGACCCCCATTTGAAAATATATGCCAGGACCCCCATAAGAGAAGATTTATACGGCTCTAGCAGTGATTCTCAACCATTTTAAATTCAATGACCCCCAGTTTGACATGTATAAGGGCTACAGACCCCCATTTAATGGCATTTATACCTCTGGGACCCCAATTTATATCGTAAAATCAGTACACTCTCAGAGCTACAGACCCATAAGGGTCCATTTGGTTCCTAACTATCTATCATTTAGCTGGGGACCGCCTGGAACTCCCTCAAGGACCCCTGGGGGTCCCCGGACCCCACTCTGAGAACCACTGCTCTAGTTAATACTTGTTGGTCCTGATGAAGAACCTTCTGAGGTCCAAACATGTTGGCAGTCGGTTTCTTTTGGCTATTCAAAAATATCAGATCTACAAGCTCACGGCACGGCACTCTGTGCCGCGCCGTGAGCTTGTAGATCTGCTATTTTTTTTGAAATATGGAGATTTCAGCCTGACGTTATCCTTTCAGCCTAAATGTCTGACTGTGCCTTATTGTGCCGTTTACATGTCTGACTGATACAAGTATTCAATCAAACAGAGACATTAGCCTACACACACACACACACACACACACACACACACACACACACACACACACACACACACACACACACACACACACAGGTACATATCAAAGGTGACATTCATGGTATTGTGTCACAGTGTAGTCAGTGTGCGTCAGCCTGTTATCTGGGCTTGTCATCTGAAGGGGGCGTGTCATGTGTTGTTTACTAAAAGGTCACTGAGCTTCTGATCAACCAGCCTGATCGCCAGAGAATTAGTATACATTGCACGGATTTGTGCACGTCATTCCGTGCATAGTCGCCTAGAAACCCCCAAATTCCGTGCATATGTACGGGGAGTCCCACGGTGGGCGTAACCAGTCGCAACCCGGAAAAACCCGGAAGTAGAGCAGTCCCCACAACAACATGTACGATTCTGTGCCTATCGGTACGTAACTCAAACGCCGCTGAGTAGGCTCAAGGGAATGTCGCAATGTTCAGGACGGCAACTCGCTCGCTTTAGCTCGCTCGGTGGTCCTTCACACGGCGACAATTCCCTTGAGACTGCGCGGCTCCGAAATAGTTTATAGTCACAATGGGGGAGATGCGAGGCGGCTATGCACGGAATTTGTGGTTTTCCAGTAGCCTATGCACGGATTTTGAGAAACGTTGAAAAACGTTCAATGAGAACGTTTCCTCTGGCGATCGGGTTGGATCAACACATGATGAAACCTTTACTGTGAGTCCAGTTTAAAATAAGAACATAAAAACCTTTACTGTGAGTCCAGTTTAAAATAAGAAAATAAAAGCCTTTACTGTGAGTCCAGTTTAAAATAAGAAAATAAAAGCCTTTACTGTGAGTCCAGTTTAAAATAAGAAAATAAAAGCCTTTACTGTGAGTCCAGTTTAAAATAAGAAAATAAAAACCTTTACTGTGAGTCCAGTTTAAAATAAGAAAATAAAAACCTTTACTGTGAGTCCAGTTTAAAATAAGAAAATAAAAGCCTTTACTGTGAGTCCAGTTTAAAATAAGAAAATAAAAACCTTTACTGTGAGTCCAGTTTAAAATAAGAAAATAAAAGCCTTTACTGTGAGTCCAGTTTAAAATAAGAAAATAAAAGCCTTTACTGTGAGTCCAGTTTAAAATAAGAAAATAAAAGCCTTTACTGTGAGTCCAGTTTAAAATAAGAAAATAAAAACCTTTACTGTGAGTCCAGTTTAAAATAAGAAAATAAAAACCTTTACTGTGAGTCCAGTTTAAAATAAGAAAAACAAAAACCTTTACTGTTATAGTGATATTTATGAGTCAGCCTTACCTCACTGTCAACACTGGAGATGTTCTGATGTTTATGGATCTCATAAACTCTCTTCCTGGAAATGAGATGAAAAAAGAGGGGAACACAGTTAGATTTAACCTCAAAGGAATGTGTGTGTGTGTGTGTGTGTGTGTGTGTGTGTGTGTGTGTGTGTGTGTGTGTGTGTGTGTGTGTGTGTGTGTGTGTGTGTGTGTGTGTGTGTGTGTGCGTGCGTGCGCGTAATGCATTCTCAGTGGTGGAAAAAGTCCTCATATTTTTTACTTAAGTAAAAGTATCAATACTGCAATATAAAAACACTCTGAAGTACAAGTCCGCAATTCTAAATTTACTTGAGCAAAAGTACAAAAGTATTGGTATCAAAAAGTACTTAAAGTACACCTGTCCAAAGTTGTTTCTGATACAGACAGAGGCTTGGGTCAAGATGATCATCAAGGCTAATACAGACATAAAGATTTTTTAATCATCCTATTCTTGTTAACACATCGGGTGCCAAACACGGTCTGAACCGTGTTTTCAGTCTTTTTGTTTTTTCCCACACGGGAGGGGCTGGAGCAGCTCTGGAATCACCATAGGTGATTCTGAGAAGGAAGGGCCTTATAGATCACTGTGCCAAAAAACATGGCTCCCATCCGCTTCCATTCTATCTCCTTCTCTAAAACTCCTATAACTCAGAAACTTTTTACGTTGGGGAAAACGACTCATTTTGTATGCGCGATCGCTCCGCCATTGTGACCCGCGGTAAAGATGTTATCGTTCCAGGCGTTAGCCAGGACCATCGGTCAAAATTCCTCATGCTTTGTTTCACATGGATTGCTCGTCGTGCAGCTCAGCGGTGAGATTTCTGGCACCGAACGTAATCTGTTATTATAAAATTCTGGCACCGAATGTGTTAATATATGGCCATCTAACATTATGTAGTGATATGATAATATAAATAGCAGCCAGTCATTGACTGTGTCACTGCCAGTCAACTGTCTTCTGAGCGACCCCCCTCCCTCCCTCCCTCCCTCCTCGCCCGCCCGCCAGGTCCACTCCATCTCACAGTCTGAGCCCCGAGACCCCAGACAAACTGAAACGGATCCGACCCGGACCCGGAGTCACTTCTTGTGAATGGACCCGTGACCGAGCCGGGTACGGGTCGGAAACCGGGGATTTCGGGTTACATGCTTTACCCGAAGACCTCTAATCTCCACACATAGTACACACAGATGTGTGTGTGTGTGTGTGTGTGTGTGTGTGTGTGTGTGTGTGTGTGTGTGTGTGTGTGTGTGTGTGTGTGTGTGTGTGTGTGTGTGTGTGTGTTTGTATTACTATACTTGCTAGGACCAAGTATAGTAGAATTTGAAGAAATATACATTGTGAGGACCGTTTTCCTCACAATGCAAATGGTTGTTTTATAGTTAAAAAACGATTTTTAGAGATAAGTTTACAATTCAGGTTCAGGTTAGGATTAGACATTTAGAGGTTAGGTTTGGGGATTGGAATTAGAGTTCAACATGATTTATACTTTGTTGTTGCGCGCCAGTGTCATGCACCGAAAAATAGCTGATCTATAAGCTCACAACGCGTCGCAGCGCGACGCGTTGTGAGCTTATAGATCAGCTGTTTTTCGGCTCTAGGCTTACGGTTAAAAATATATATATATATTTTTAAATGGCATTCATAAAATGGCTTTCCTAAAGTGTTGATGTCCTCACAAGTATAGTAACACAAACGTGTGTGTGTGTGTGTGTGTGTGTGTGTGTGTGTGTGTGTGTGTGTGTGTGTGTGTGTGTGTGTGTGTGTGTGTGTGTACCTGGTACAGGCCCGGTAACAACATCTCCACACATAGTACACACAGATGCAGATGGAGGACAGATACACCAGACATCCTGCCACCAACAGACACCAACGAAGAAGACCCTCCCTGTGATCCTTAGGCTCCTCCCCTTCCTCCTTCTCATGCCTCGGTGGGTCCGCCTCTGACACTGACACACACACACACACACACACACACACACACACACACACACACACACACACACACACACACACACACACACACACACACACACACACACACACACACACACACACATTAGAAAGGTTTAGATTCAGGTTCATTGTTTACCTGGCTGCCTCTATAGTGTCATTGTACATAGAGTACATAATGTTATGTTCATAGTGTATTGTTTAGACTGATTGGTAAACAGTAAACTCAGCTAAACTGACTGGTTTACCATGTGATCCTATAGTTCACTGAGACACTACACTGTCTGTATGTACAGTATTCTATGTGTTTATCTTGTTTACTGTAAGTCACTCTGGATAAAGAGTGTCTGATACATGAATACATTGTCATTTTCTCCTCAGTGGGTTAACCAGTCCATCTGAACTCTCCATTGATCATTAGCATATAAAGAGAGGGACGAAGCCCATTTATTCACTTTACCCAAATTTAACCCATTAACTCATTCAGTGCCAAACTTATTTCTGGCTTTATCATCCCTGTGCCAAGGCCAAAAATACATTGTAAAAAAAAAAAAAAGTGCTCAGGAGATGTTGAACAAGAAGTGAATGGAGCAGCAAATCTTTAAATCATGATATCTTGGGTTCTGAACATTGTTTTTCAAAAAAAATTAAAAAAAAACTCTTAAGACCTGAGGCCGATTCTACAAAATGGCTTCTAAATCCTAACTTTTTTTTTGAAAAAAAAGTATGTTACTATGTCAGTGGTTCTCAAACTTTTTCATGTCAAGGACCCCAAAATGAATATGAATTCGAACGTGGACCCCCATCTCAAAATATGTTGTTCCAGGGACCCCCAGAAGATTTGAGTTACAAATGTTCGCCTTAAAGATCTTCGCTTTAAAGATTTGCACACATTTACACGCTTTCTCAAAAATAGCCACAGGCTGTTGCCACGGTAGTCTAAACGTGCCGTAGGCCTCTACACATAAACGTGTATGAGCTCACCTTGTTTCACATCCTCAGTGACATCATCAGGAAGCGTCTGTGTGGAGGATTCTGAAAACACAGCAGACACCATGCTACAGGTTAGCTCCTAGAGGTGTGCACCGCACACTCATGGGTGCCATTAACACATTGACCGCCAGGCCCGTAGCCTACGGGACGATAAATCCAACCGTAAAGCGCCGATCCCGTAGCCTACGGGCTATGCGCCAACTGGTGCTTTTTCCTTTTTTTCGAAAAAAAAAAACTTTTTTCAATTTTCGATACGGCACATTTCATTGTAACACCACCGGAAACGGAATTATTCGGGATCCGGTTTTGCCGATCCCGTCGGCCTCCGTTCTAATGACGAAACTGAAACCCCATTTTCTCCTTGTAGTTTTTTCTCCTCGGTGATCACTGTTTAACATAAACCGTTCTAACTACAACATGGATGCCCCGTTTGACACGTGGTCTTCACTGCTCGAACCAGGCAGATCTCCACGATGTTTACAAACAGTGCACAGCACAATCTTACGGATTTTAACAAGGTCTATGGCGACGTGAAATAAACAAAAAACAACAATCAAACGTTGGCACTGGTGAGTACATCATGAGATTAACCTCTGGCGGTCAATGTGTTAAAGGGATAGTTCACCCCCAAAATGACTTTTTTTCTATGGATTAGTCACCCCATGGATTGTTTTGTCTCATTCCTAAGCCAATAATTTGATGAGCCAGCAGTGGCTTCGGTAGGAGACTCAAAGAGTCTTTGTGTCTCCTACCGGAGACATTAGCATCTTTCCACCGGTCATCAAATTATTGTCTCAGGAATGAGACAAAAACTAAAATAAATCTACATGAATTCAAGGTTTCATGGGGGGTGTAATTGATAGAAAATAAGTCATTTTTTGGGTGAACTTCTCCTTTAAGGGTCTCAGGGCATGGCTATTGCCAACCACTTGTGCAGTCGTTCTTAACCTTTTCCGGCCGCGTCCCCCCCCCCCCCCCCCAAAATAATCATATTTCAACTGGGGACTCCCCCCCCCCCCCCCCACACACCCTGACACGCACTTGGAATTGTTTAGTTTGACTCGGTTCCACAGATAAACATTGTGAAAAAATAGCAGAACTACAGGCGTTGTGAGCTTGTAGATCGGCTATTTTCACAATGTTTCCCTCTTTATTATGTAATATTTGACAATTTGGCCAATTTGGTATTAAAAAGGTGTTAAAAGTGACAAGTCATTAAATAGTATCTTTATAAATGTGCAGATACCCTGTATACACTTATACTGTATGTTGGTTTGTTTACTGTCGAGTGAGAAAACAATGTTGCACATTAAGCTAATCATCTGGGGACCCTTCCAAAATCATTTGGGAACCCCCCCCCCCCGGGGGTCCTGACCGTCCATCTACATGTGACATGTGACACACATGTTACAGACATCGTGTCATATGAGGAAACCTCATATGATTCTAAGATGAACCCATTTAGACCTGGAACGCATCTGTGTCACTTTAGATTTCTTTGGCTATTCAAAAATAGCAGATCTACAAGCTCATAGCGCGGCACCGAGTGCCGCGCGTGATATATATATATTTTTTTATTTTTTTTCAAAAAACTGTTAGGATTTAGAAAACATTTTTAAGAATGGCCTCAGGTCTTAATGGGTTAACTATCTGTTCCACTATCTGTAGTGCAGCCGACACGCTGCTAGAGCTCGGTCGCCCACAGCGCGAGCCGTGGGCGCGATCGAGCCACAGAAGCATGAAATGACACGTGTGTCAGTCTCTCCACCTATGGCTTTCACATTTAACAGCAACACGCAGGTCTTTTAAATCACATTTCATCCACCTTATTTTGCAGATTAATCTGATTTTAGATCGACACTTATAGACTCTTTCTGCAAACATTCATTAATCGCTTTAAAAACAAAAAATATTGTATCATTATCAATGACATACACATATACATATATATGTGTGTGCGTGTGTGTGTGTGTGTGTGTGTGTGTGTGTGTGTGTGTGTGTGTGTGTGTGTGTGTGTGTGTGTGTGTGTGTGTGTGTGTGTAAATATTTAAATACCTGTGTGAGTGATGTTGGCACATTTCTTCAACACCCCAGAAGGAAAGGTGTTGAAAACACAGCAGATCTGTTCCTCTTTGCCTGAAATGACAATTTACAAAGTAGACATTTAGCAGACACTCTTATTATCCACAGTGACTAACAATTTACAATTGTTTAAAATTATGTTTAAAATAACAAACAATTTAGCCGATAGCCGATACTGATGTCGATATTTCCCTTTTTGTGCCAGAGAAACTGTAGGATAAAGTGTCAACTTTGAGTCTCCTACCAGAGACATCATTAGCATCTTTCTGCCGGTCATCAAATTATTGTCTCAGGAATGAGACAAAAACTAAAACATCTCCATGAATTCAAGTCTCCATGGGGTGAGTAATTGATAGAAAATAAGTCATTTCTTGGGTGAAATATCCCTTTGAGTGCACATGCCAGGAGGCCAGTAAGGAGAGAGTTACAATAGTCAAGTTCTGATATGACTGATGTCTGGATAAGGAGCTGGGCTGACTCCTGGGTGAGGAAGGGTCTGATCCTTTGAATGCTCTAGGTCAGAGGTGATGCAACTTTGATGATGGAGGGGGCCACTGTATTTCCACACTCCAGAGGGCCACATTGCATATACGGTAGGGCCATTCTATGTCACACAAAAGTAGCAAAAATATAGCCGATCTGCAAGCTCAAAGCGACACGTTTTGAGCTTGTAGATCTGTTATTTTTTAATTGGAATCCCGATATTATTTTGCTATTTTTGAATTGGAATCCTGAAAAGTAACATTTTTATTTAATGTCAAATGCATTTAGTTATACTTATTTTAACTTTATGAACATAAATACAAATACATTGGACATAAAAAAGACAACAGAATGTTAATACAAGTCATTAAGCTACTAATATAGACTGAAGTAATTAAAGTGGGTCATGTTTGCATGTTTAGAATCATAACAGCTGAAATCAATAATATATCACTATTCTGATATTAACCTGTGGGCCGCTTTAAGTGAAGGTGGGGGCTGCATGTGGCCCCCGTGCAAGGGATTACGAGGGATTACTGAACTCTAGTCCAAGGGTCTTCAACAGGGGGTCCGGGACCCCTAGGGGGTCCTCAGAGTTACTACAGTTTGTCACATTTTGTCACAAAAACACCTAAACCTGACCTCTCTCTGTGAGGGTCATCTCCAGCAGAGAGGATCGCTCCACAGCGTCTCCCTGTATCTCCATCCTCCTGATGGACTGTGGCTCTACGTGCACCCCGTGCTGCGGGTGGAAGGTGCCCAGCTTGACCATGACATCACTTCCTGTGGTCAGCAGCTCCCAGTTGACCTGGTTGACCTTCTCGTCGTGAAGGAGCCGACAGGAGACGGTCAGGGTGTCCGCTGACCTTTGAACCCTCACTGAGATCTGACCACACGCCCTGTCTGGAAAATAATACAATATTAAAAAATAAAATACATGTGAAATATTTAACGTGTTATATATAACACTTACAATAACATAAATATGAAAATAAAATTATAAAATATGTAAAGCAATAAAAAATAATTACGAAGTACATGAAATATTAAAATAAAATAAAAATAAATAATAATAAATAATAAATATGAAAATAAGATATTCAAATAAAATATGACATGTAACGCAATATTAAATACTGAAGATAACATTTGAATTAATGTAACATTAAAATAGAATATGAAATATGGAAATCAATATTAAATAAAAACTAAGTACATGAAATATTAATATAAAAATACACATTATTATATATAAAGTGTTATATATAACACTTACAATAAAATAGATATGAAAATAAAATATGACATTGTGTAACGCAATATTAAATACTGAAGATAACAGTAAAAACATTTAATCAATAATAAATTCAAAAAGAATATGAAATATGTAAAGAAATATTAAATAATGAATATAAAATTGATTTAAATCAATGAAATATTAAAATGAAATGTAAACTTTAAGCAATATAACAACACAGACCACAGTGCTAAATTAACTGACAGTGTACATATGTAACCAAATGGACCCTTACAGATCTTACGGGTCCATTTGGTTACATTTAGACATGTCGTTGTGGGTAAATATTGTCCATAATTGTAAAAATAAAATATCTGATGTACAAGCTCACGTTGTGTTTTGCGAGTGACGCACTGTGAGCTTGTAGATCGACTATTTTCGCCGTGCGACACTGTTGTGAGTTCTGTGTCACTGTAGATTTTTGTGTTGGCCATTACAAAATAGCAGATCTACAAGCTCACAGCGCGTCACTTCGTGCAGCGCTGAGCGCTTGTACATCTGCTATTTTTGAACGTTTTAGAAAAATCTTGGAAGTGTTTGAACTATACGGACTACTGACTTAACCCATTAAGACCTGGGACGCATCTGTGTCACTTTTTGATTTGAGCTAAAAAAAAAAGCATTATTTTACACTTTGGCTATTCAAAAATAGCAGATCTACAAGCTCATAGCGCGGCACCGAGTGCCGCGCTATGAGCTTGTAGATCTGCTATTTTTGAAAAATCGTGAAAATGTGTGCAAATCTTTGAATATATATATTTTTAAAGTGAACATTTTTAACTCAAATCTTTGCTTCTGGGGGTCCCTGGAACTAAACATTTTGAGATGGGGGTCGGCGGACAAATACATATCATTTTGGGGGTCCTTGACATGAAAAAGTTTGAGCACCACTGAAATAGAAACATACGTTCTTTCAGAATACTGTTGAGATTTAGAAGACATTTGTAGAATCGGCCTCAGGTATTAAAGGGTCATTATGAATTTTATCTCACGAAAAAATGACTAAAAATGACAGTAACTGAAGATGAATTATGAATTATAATAAATTAAGTCTAAACCAGTGGTTCTCAAAGCACGGTTCAGGGAACCCCCAGGGGGTCCTTGAGGAGGTTCCAGGGGGTCCCCGTGCAGTCACTTTACCCCTATCGGCTATTAGGAAAAAGTCCATCTACGATCTATGTAGATCTGATATCTTCAAAGAAATCGTGAAAGAATTTGAATAAATTAAATAAAATCATATTTATTATTGTATATTTTAAAGATTTTAAAGGACAACTTTAGTTTTTTACAACCAAGGTTTATATTTTAGCTTGTAATTAAAGTAAATAAAAGATGAGTGTTATTTTTTTTCATGTAGTGTTTTCTACAGTTTTGGCAATTGTTGCGATATATTTTACAGTGGGCGGGGGCATTCTGTCCAGTGGCTAAATATGCCTTTTTTACACAATAAAAAAGGTTCTGTGGTCTTTGTTGGTTAGATGTGAGTTATTGGGGGTTAGAAGAGCTACTGTACATAATAATAAAGAAAACACCAGGTTATTGTGTAAAAAAAGACATATTTAGCCACCGGACAGAATGCCCCCGCCCACTGTAAAAAAGATCGCGAAAATTGCTAAAACTATAAAAAGCAGTACATTTAAAAATGTTAACACTCTTATTTTATTTACTTTAATTACAATCTAAAACATAAACCTTGGTTGTAAAAAACTAAAGTTGTCCTTTAACAACACAAATCTTCTATAGGGGTCCCTGGCACAACATATTTTCAGATGGGGGTCCGTGGCCACACGTATATATATTTGGGGGTCCTTAACATAGGAAAGGTTTGAGAACCACTGCTGTAAACTTTTATTAACACATTATATATTTAATAAGATTTTGATTATTATTATTTTTTGTTTATATTCGGACACTGTTAAAAACTAATAATACATAACATGAACATAATAAATTTAAAACAAGGAACATAAAATA
Organism: Gymnoscopelus microlampas; assembly: GCF_963454915.1. Taxonomy (NCBI): domain Eukaryota; kingdom Metazoa; phylum Chordata; class Actinopteri; order Myctophiformes; family Myctophidae; genus Gymnoscopelus; species Gymnoscopelus microlampas. Next base: position 2,155,724 of record NC_139956.1, read on the forward strand.
AATTAAAATATATAAACAAATACATGTATGAGGTTTTAAACATATCTACCCCTTATTACTCATTGTTATCAAATAACATTTAGAAATGCAAAAGTTGTAAACATTTAATAACACATGTATATGTATACACAATAATAGTAATTTAAAGGAGTAGTTCACCCAAAAAATGACTTATTTTCTATCAATTACACATGAAGCGTTGAATTCATGGAGATGTTTTAGTTTTTGTCTCATTCCTGAGACAATACTTTGATGACCGGCGGAGACTCTGGTAAGCAGAGGTGGAAAAAGTACTCACATTTTTTTACTTAAGTAAAAATATCAATACTGCAATATAGAGATATACTCTGTTACAAGTAAAACTCTGGGATGAAAAATGTACTTGAGTAAAAGCACAAAAGTATTAGCATCAAAATTTACTTAAAAGTCATTATGCCAAATGTCCCATTTTTCAAGTTCAAAATGTATACAAATCATTTGAAAATAGCAGATCTAAAAGCTCACAATGCATCCCCTCGTGACACATTGTGAGCTTGTATCGGCCGTTTTCAAATGGCTGAAATGTATATAGTTCTGTAGTGGTTAATATATGTTTAATAATAATAATCAAAATCTACAAAGTAACTAGTAAGCTGTCAAATAATTGTAGTGGAGTAAAAGTATAATATTTGCCTCTGAGATGTAGTGGAGTAGAAGTAAAAGTATAGAAAATTTGGAAATATTGAAGAAAGTAAAAATACCCAAAAATTAAATACAGTACAGTACTTGAGTAAATATACTTTGTTACTTTACAGCACTGCTGTTAGGAGACTCAAAGAGTCTTCTATTGACCTCTGACCCGTGTAGCCTAATTGATAGAAAATAAGTGATGTGTTTTGGGTGAACTTCTCCTTTAATAAAACATTATATATACAGTAATAGGTAAAGTACAGTGAGTTTTCTTACCAGTTTGTATCAGTATCATCATCAGTAGAACACAGAGGTTGTGCCATCGTGTCATTTCAGTCTACAGATAGATATATAAACCTGAACATACATTAATGTTGTTACTCATTCAATAACTCTATCATAATGTTATCAATCACTACTTAAACATCAAACTACTCCTCAGGACTACACTACACTGATGCTCTCTCTCTCGCTCTCTCTCTCTACACTGATGCTGTATGTCTGTCTGTCTATGCGTCTCTCTCTCTCTCTCTCTCTCTCTCTCTCTCTCTCTCTCTCTCTCTCTCTCTCTCTCTCTCTCTCTCTCAGGTCACTAGACCTGATCCTTCTTCTGGGCAGCGTTGCCAGATTTTGTGAGAGAAACAAGCAACCAACCGGGTCTATGAAAACTATAGCCAGCCCAAAAGAAGTGACTTCAATAGGCCACACGAGTACTTTTAACCTATATGCGTAGGGTATTTGAAAATATCAGATCTACAAGTTCACAACGCGTGCGCTTGAAAATGTGGAATATTAACACACATCTTGTACAGGGTCCGTGGCACACAAATATGTTCAGATGTGTGTTTGTGGACAAATACAGATTGATTTGGGGGTCCATGACATGACAATGTTTGAGAACCACTGATCTAAACTTTTAGCAACAAGACCCCCGTCTCACAAAAATAAAAACGCAACCACCAATTTACGAGCAATTTTACAGTAAAACAAGCCGTCGCTTATAAAAGCAGACATGGCAACACTGCTTCACTCTCTCTCTCTGACATTTAGCATGTGTGGGTTTATCTCTCAGAGAGAGAAAACGGCCCCCGTCTCTCATTGCTGCGTGTACGTGTCACTTCCTGCCTGCGCAGGAAGTGGAAGGTTGAGTATACGCACACAACTCCTTTGATGTCCTCCTCGCCTCAGAATGGCCTAGTTACTGTTTCCACTGAAACGCCACGACCACACACACATTAACTATGTGGACACACACACACACACTCTCACTATGTGGACACACACACACGCACGCACGCACGCGCACGCACGCACACGCACGCACACGCACACGCACGCGCACGCACACACACACACACACACACACACACACACACACACACACACACTATGTGTACATAAGGATAATTCCTTTTAACAGGTCGTTCATGAAAGTCCTTGCGGTCTTGTTTCCAATGAAACATCATACATCCTGTATGATGAAATGTCGACAGGTGCTTTCTTGACCCACACAAGCTTTTAAACCCTGAGCAGTGTGTTTGCAGGGGGGGGGGGGGGGGGGGGGGGGGGTTATGAGTTAAAACCCATCCTTGAAATCAAAGGATGCTTTTCTCCTTGTTTTTACCAAATGGGTTGCCAGGTTGGTGGTTCTCAAGCATTCTCATGTCAAGGACATGCATTTATCCACGGACCCCCTTCTGAACTTATTCAGTGCCAGGGACCCCCATACGAGATGTGTGTTGTTAAAATGTTTCATAAACATTACAATGTTTCCCCCAACATTTCTTACAAGACGTTTTGAAAATGGCCGATCACAAGCTTGTAGTTCTGCTATTGTGAGCTTGTAGATCTGCTATTTTCAAAATAGCCAACGTAGGTTGAAGAGGTAAAACGGACTATACTAACTAATTGTGCTGGGGACCCCCTGGAACCCCCTCAAGGACCCCTGGGGGTCCCTAGACCCCACTTAGAGAACCACTGCTATACTGGACTCAGTAAAGAAATACATTCACAGTCAAAGTATTTCTTAATGCTTTGTACTTCATACACTGATAAAAGAGAAAAGATGTGACAATAATCCATTATTCTGATGAACATGAATGTATGTATGAAAGAGAAACAGCTTTAAATAAATGAGAATTTAAACACGACGGCTCAATCAATCACACTGTGATATTAACAAACACATCATATCTCCATGTTTCAACTTAACATTACATTTTCAACACTTAATTTTTCCCATACAAATTTGTTTAATCCAAGACCAGGAACACGTCATTTTAAGATTTCTTTGTCTATTCAAAAATAGCAGATCTACAAGCTCATATGAGCTTGTAGATCTGCTATTTTTGTAAAAAATGTGTGCAAATCTTTGAATAGGATATATGTTTTAACGCGAACGTTTTTAACGCCGACATGAACTTCTGGGGGGTGTCTGAAACAACATATTTGGAGATGACCAATTTTCATAGCACGACACTTGGTGCTGCACTATGAGTTTGTAGATCTGCTATTTTTGAACAGCCAAAGAAATCTTAAAATGACACTGATGCGTTTTACCGGATTGAATGTGTAAATGATTTACTTTGTCACACTAACAATGTCACACAAAAGTAGCAACACATAACCGATCTACAAGCGTGCTAACCCTAACCCATTAACGCCTGAGTGCTGAGTCCGATTCTTTACACATTCGGTGCCAGAGTTGTATTAAAAAAGTGACATTGAGTGCCAGAGATCTCACCGTTTGTAACGCTGTTTACAGCTGCAGACTCCACGACAAGCACCCGCATGTAAACAATGGATGCGTGCACGATGGTGGATGGTCCTGGCTAACGCCTGGAACAATAACATCTCTCACGCAAGTCACCAGGGCGGAGTGATCTCGGATCGAACGGGACTCGTTTTCCACACTGTAAAAAGTTAAGGAAATATGGAGGTTTTTATCAAGGAGATAGAATGGGAGCGGACGGGAGACAGTCTTTTTTTGGCACGGTGATCCATCTGTCCCTTCCTTCTCAGAGGCACCGTGGGTGTGGAAAAAAACAAAAAAAACTAAAAGATTGACTTCACGGAGATTCCCGGTTTTGGCACTCAACGTCACTTTTTGCAAAACCGGGAATTCCCGGTTTTGGCACCCAATGTGTTAAAATGTTTTCTAAACAACAGTTTTTTGAAAAAAAAAGTGTAAATATATTTTTTCAAAAATAGCAGATCTACAAGCTCGTAGCGCGCCACTCAGTGCCACGCTACAAGCTTGTATATCTGCTATTTTTGAATAGCCAAATAAATCCAAAAATGTGCCAAATGAGTTCCCGCCCCGGTCTAAATGGGTTCATCGTGTGTCACTTGGACTAATTGTTCAACAGTTTGCATCCATCACACATTTAGAGTTTCATAAAAAACACACAGCGACAACAGGCTAAGCTCTGGGGGGGGGTTGTCTCTGTGTTAGCGCCTATAGGGCTGTCACCATTATGAAGTTTTACTTTAAAACTTCATAAAATGAATTGTCATACACATAATTGCGAATAACGATTTAATTGTGTGGCGTTTAGGCCTTTGTAAACAAACGTTGCACATGAGGGCAGAAATTACAAAAAACTTAAGAAGCACAAAGAAATGACTGACAATTGTCTGACCAATAATGACAATAAATGCTGTATTATTATGGCCAAAATACGGCATATTTAATATTTAATACTAAAGATTTGTAACAAAATAGTGAAAATAGCAGATCTACAAGCTCACAACGCGTCGCATCGCGACGCGTTGTGAGCTTGTAGATCTGCTATTTTCACTATTTCTGAAGAAAAAAAATCACACCCAGTGTGAAGAGAGTGGTGCCTTTGAAAGTGTAACTGGTTGCATCCTTGTGTTGCAATCAGCAACAATATGTTGTCACGTGACACGTGACAACATATTGTCACGTGTCACGTGAAGCTTGACCAATCATACGGACGGACGGACGGACATACGGACACACGGACAAAGTCAAATGTAGGAGTGGTTGGCACCAATCAAAAAAGTTTCAAAACGTGGAACCTCTCTCAACATGGAAACGATTATGACGTTTATACAAAAATAAGTGCGACTAACTCAAATGATTGCAATTGACGATTATTATGTAATAATTGTAACAGGCCTGTAATAGCGCCTCCTACAGGCTGGAGTCTGTCAGCTGAGAATCTTGAATGGGAGGAGTAGGACGAAGGCTCTATGGCTTTATAAATAAATAAAGAATCACGTACTGCAGCTTTAAGAGCAGTGTGTGTGTGTGTGTGTGTGTGTGTGTGTGTGTGTGTGTGTCTACGTGTGTCTCTCCAGCAGCCTGAGTGGAACCCGGAACGGGTTGAGGGGGCTTAGCCCCGCCCTCTCCCACTCAGACGCTCCGGGATTGGTGCTCTCGGTCTGCGTGGAGGATGATTGACAGGTCCGCGGGGTGGTGGTGGTGGTGGTCGTAAAGGGCGTCGTCGTCATGTCCTGGTCCCGCCCCCCCTCGCTGCCGGTAGCTCCTCCCCCACCGTCCCTGACTTGGTTGCTAGGCAACTCCGCCGGCGTGGCGCCCGATTGGCTGTCCTCCGGAAGGCGGGAGTTCGGAGCGGTGACGCCTCGGCTGGCTGGACCTGTGAGGGGGGAAGTAATTAAGTACATTTACTTTATACTTCTACTCCACTACAGTTATTTGAAAACTTTAGTTACTAGTTACTTTGTAGACACACTGTCAGGCTACATTAGAGCCTAAGGCCCGGATCGCTAGGCCGGTGATCCGGGCCTTACTTGAGTATTTACTTGAGTATTTACTTGAGTATTTACTTGAGTATGTGCTTTGTCCACCAGAGGCTGGTGGCTTCCTGGAGCGTTCAGATTTCACAGGAGGAGCTGATAACATATCATACACCTGGATGGAAAGACACACAGACTGGCTGTTATTATAATAATATTATTATCATCATCATCATCATCATCATCATCATCATTATTATTACCATCATCATCTTTATTATGGATCAATGAGGAAAACATTCAGGGTTAGGGGGTCAGAATGAGACATTTAGAGCAGCGGTTCTCAAAAGTTTTCATGTTAAGGACCCCCAAATTGACACATATTAGCCCGTGGACCCCCATTTGAAAATATATGCCAGGGACCCCCATAAGAGACTGATATTTTTACGGCTATAGCAGTGATTCTGAACCATTTCAATTTCAAGGCTGAGAGAGAGATGAAGCAGGGACCCCCACTACATATCGTTTTCATGTTAAATGTGTGTTTTCAGACATTTAACCACTTAAACCCTCAATACTTTGCAAACTTGACCTATGGCTCGGTACTTGGTGAGCTTCCCCCCCCTACACCAAACCTCTTAGCTTAAAATTAGCAGTGCGAGGCGTTGTGAGCTTGTAGATCTGCTATTTTCGGCTAATGTTTCCCTCAGAATAGGGATTCCCAAATGAATATGTATTTGGCACCAGACCCCCATCTGAAGATATTTTGTGCCAATATTTAGTTTTTATTCTGTGAACATCTTTTATTTTATATTTATTTAATATATCATTTGATTAAATAATTCATTCATGTCACTCACACTGTTTCTATTCATTTATAGTTTTATAATTGTCTGTTTGATGAACATACTGTGGACTGAAACCATTGTTTGTATTCAATATGTTGTCAAACGATGCCCCCTGGTGGGTGTTATATGTGTTGACACCACGTCCACTGGACATTGCACATTATTTACATCTATCTACAGCAGCCACAGAGACTCATTCACATCTGTGTTATTTTACATTTTAGTTATAACCATTCATTTATACTTTGGCTATTCAAAAATAGCAGATGTACAAGCTCATAGCTTGTTTTTTTAGCTTGTGTATTTCCGCTCTAATTGTGTGATGTGAAAATAAATGTGTTTGTGATGTTAGATTCCTGTAGATCACTAGAAAAGACGATCCAGTGTTTTCTTACCTAAGCCTAACCCAAATTGAGACTTATTAGCCCACGGACCCCATTTGAAAAGACATGCCGGGGACCCCCATAAGAGAAGATTTTTACCATTTTAATGTCAAGGACCCCTAGTTTGAAATGCATTAGGGCTACAGACCCCCATTTAATAGCATTTCTATCTCTGGGACCCCAATTCATGTTGTAAAATTAATGTTAATGTACTCTGAGAGTGTACAAATGGAACCAAATGGACCGTTCTTTGTACACTCTCGTAATTACAGACCCCTAAGGGTCCATTTGGTTCCTAACTATAATCCATCATTTACCTGGGGACCCCCTGGAACTCCCTCAAGGACCTCTGGGGGTCCCCGGACCCCACTTTGAGAACCACTGCAGTAGATCACTAGGAAAGACCTCAGGTGTTTCCTTACCTAAGACACACACTTCACCCCCTCACTCAGACGTGTCCAAAGTGTGGCCCAGGGACCAATCATGGCAGGAGGGCAGATTTTATACGGCCCACAGCTAACCTTCCTAAAATATATTATTTCTGTCCTGCCAGTAATAGTCATACACTCACTTTAACCCATTAAGACCTGTCTGTGTCACTTGTTGATTTGAGCTAAAAAGCATTATTTTACACTTTGGCTATTCAAAAATAGCAGATCTACAAGCTCGTAGCGTGGCAGCCACTCGGTTCCGCGCTATGAGCTTGTAGATCTGCTATTTTTGAAAAATCGTGAAAATGTGTGCAAATCTTTGAATATATATTGTTTTAAAGCAAACATTTTTAACTCTATTCTTTGCTTCTGGGGGGTCCCTGGAACAACATATTTTGAGATGGGGGTCGGCAGTCAAATACATATCATTTTGGGGGTCCTTAACATGAAAAGGTTTGAGAACCACTGATATAGAAATATACGTTTTTTTCAAAAAACTGTTGGGATTTAGAATACATTTGTAGAATCGACTTCAGGTCTTAATGGGTTAACAACACTGACATTTCTAAGAGTTTTGAGGTTAACCTGGACCAGATCAGCTGTTTCTCAGTAGAATGTGTAAAGATTCATATTTTTTTTAACATTTTATCTTATTTATTGTTTTGTGGAGGCCTTTTTGCACCTGCTTACATTTGGCTACGATGCCATATGAACAAAAGACAATGTATTGGACAGTAAATATAACAGCAATACAGTGCATGCATGTGAAAACAGTCGTTTGTGGCTTACATGAGCTGGCTTACATGAAGTCCACAAACACACCCAGATTTGGCACAAACAAGGGGTTGAACTCCTTTTCTCCTGCTATGCAACCAAAATGTGGAATGCCCTACCAAAAGGAGTAAAGGAGTGTAAAACCCTACTCACTTTCAAAACTGCCCTAAAAAAAATACCTTCAGGAGGCTGACATTCCAAACTGGCCCCTGTCAAAGTCTTAACCTACCGCCCCCCCCCCCCCCCCCCCTCTTGAACTGTTTACTGTACATATTTTTAGTTTTTCTTACTTTTAAAATGTTCTTATGATGTTCTGCATAGTAGTGTATATCTCATTTGAAACAAGCCATTGCGGCTTTTATGAGCGATCGATTTTAGCTGACCTTGTATTGTTAAATGTACTTCCATGTGCTTTTTCTCTGCAAATCTTCTACATAAAGTCAATCAATCAACATGTTGCTACACTACTGACAAAACACATTGGTATAATTGCACGGTAGTTAATCCATTTAGACCAGGAAAGCAAGTCATTTTAGATTTGAACCACTTGAACCATTACTTTATACTTTGGCCATTCAAAAATAGCAGATCTACAAGCTCTGTAGATCTGCTATTTTTTGAAAAATCATGAAAATGTGTTCAAATCTTTGAATATATATTTTTATTTGTAACTCAAATCTTTGCTTCTTGGGGATTCTACAAATGTCTTCTAAATCCTAACAGTTTTTTTTAAAAAACATATGTTGCTATAATAATATCAGTGGTTCTCAAACTGTTTTAATGTCAAGGACCCCCAGAATGATATGTATTTGTTCCAGGGACCCCCAGAAGCAAGGAGTTGAGTTAAACATTTTTGCTTTATGAGCTTGGGCTTGTAGATCTGCTATGTTTTGAATAGCCAAAGAAATCTAAAATGATGCGTCCCCGGTCTTAATGTGCTTTTAAACTGTTAAAATATAGTATTCAATCAGTCAATAGACACACTCTACCTCCATGAAGTGACGGTGTAATTCACTGCCGTCCAGCAGGTGGAGCTCTTCAGGCAGACACATCAGTAGATCCAACACCACCGCACTTTCTGGAAGAAGAAGAAAGAAAGAAAACATGTCATTTCTGAGTTTAACCAAGACAGCAGATCTACAAGCTCACTGTAGAACCACTCCAGAGCAGCAAAGACGTTTGGTTTATGGGGGGGGGGGGAGAGCAGACCAAGTACAGAGCCAACGGTCAGGTTTACCACTTTGGTAAATCCATTGAATCCGTGAACACATCTGTGTCATTTTAGATTTCTTTGGCTATTAAAAAATCTTGAGCTTGTAGATCTGCTATTTTTGAAAAATAGTGAAAATGTGTGCACATCTTTGAATATATATATATTTTTAAACAACACATATGTTGTTTAAAAAAATACAACATATTTTGAGATGGGGGTCCACGGCCAAATACATATGTAAAAATGTGTTCTAAATCCTAACAGCATGTTACCATATCAGTGGTGCTCCAACTTGTCCATGTCAAGGACCACTAAAATGTAAAACAATATGTAGATTGGCCGCGGACCCCCCTCTGAAAATATGTTGTTCCAGGAACCCCCCCAGAAGCAAAGATTTGACGATTTAAAAAAAATAGCAGATCTACAAGCTCATAGCACTATGAGCTTGTAGATCTGCTATTTTTGAATAGTGATTACACAATATGGGTTTCCTGGGTTAATGGGATAAAGGATAAACAGGTTGTTCTCACCCATAGCAGTGAGGACAGTGAGGTCTTGTGTCTCTAATAAACAGGTTGTTCTCACCCATAGCAGTGAGGACAGTGAGGTCTTGTGTCTCTATAATAAACAGGTGGTTCTCACCCATAGCAGTGAGGACAGTGAGGTCTTGTGTCTCTATAATAAACAGGTTGTTCTCACCCATAGCAGTGAGGACAGTGAGGTCTTGTGTCTCTATAATAAACAGGTTGTTCTCACCCATAGCAGTGAGGACAGTGAGGTCTTGTGTCTCTATAATAAACAGGTGGTTCTCACCCATAGCAGTGAGGACAGTGAGGTCTTGTGTCTCTAATAAACAGGTGGTTCTCACCCATAGCAGTGAGGACAGTGAGGTCTTGTGTCTCTAATAAACAGGTGGTTCTCACCCATAGCAGTGAGGACAGTGAGGTCTTGTGTCTCTAATAAACAGGTGGTTCTCACCCATAGCAGTGAGGACAGTGAGGTCTTGTGTCTCTAATAAACAGGTGGTTCTCACCCATAGCAGTGAGGACAGTGAGGTCTTGTGTCTCTATAATAAACAGGTGGTTCTCACCCATAGCAGTGAGGACAGTGAGGTCTTGTGTCTCTATAATAAACAGGTGGTTCTCACCCATAGCAGTGAGGACAGTGAGGTCTTGTGTCTCTGTGTCCAGGGCACTCAGGTAACGGTAGATCTTAGAGAAATCCACATCGTGGCGCCGCGGGTCTGAATAAAATCAATCAATTAATCAATTAATCAATTACTCAATCAATCAATGCATGAATGAATGTATTTGGTGATAAAAGAAAAAGAGTGCATCAGCTCTTCCATGCAAGCTTAACCCATTAAGACCTGAGGTTCCCATTCTACAAAATGTCTTCTAAATCCTAACAGTTTTTAGCGGCGCTAGCCGCTCTATACCTTTAGGTATAGAGCGGATATTAGCCCTCTATGCCTGGCTTTTGCGTCAACGTTCTGATTGGTCAGGTGCGTCAACGTTCTGATTGGTCAGGTGCGTCAACGTTCTGATTGGTCAGGTGCGCCAAAGTTGTGATTGGTCACTATTCATGACATCACTATGATGTCATGAATATAGAATTTGATGTCTATATAAACGATGACAATTACTTCATCTTATTATTCATTTGGCTAAAGTCTCCGTCTAGGTAAGTTATTTAAAGTTAATATGACGAATAGAAAGAGAAAGATACAAGAACAGATGAAGGGTGAATGTATAGAAAGTCTGAGTTCGGGACCCAGTCATCCGTTATGACAGAATGGTTTGATAGAGACGATCGAGAATCCAAGAGTCCGTTAAGGTTCTGATTGGTCAGGCCCGTCAAGGTTCTGATTGATCAGGCCCGTCAAGGTTGTGATTTGTCAGGCAAGGGGACTATTCATGACATCACTATGATGTCAAGGTTTATTTTTTATTTCCTCATGTTTTTTTTTGTATATATTTTTATTTGGCTAAAGTCTCCTTCTAGGTAAGTTATTTAAAGTTAGATCCTCAATTTAACTTTATCTGTCGTCGACGCTCTGATTGGTCAGACCCGTCAACAAAGTGATTGGTCAAGCTTCACATGACACATGGCTATAAACACATTATAAACACATATCGATGACATAATGTATTCAAAGGCGCCGCTACCTTCACACAGGGTGTGATTTTTTTAAACAAACCTATGTTTCTATATCAATGGTTCTCAAACTTTTTCATGTCAAGGACCCCGAAAATTATATGTATTTGGCTGCGGACCCCCATCTCAAAATATGTTGTTCCAGGGACCCCCCAGAAGAATTTGAGTTACAAATGTTCGCTTTAAAATATATATATATTCAAAGAAATGCACACATTTTCAAGATTTTTCAAAAATAGCAGATCTACAAGCTTGTAGATCTGCTATTTTTGAATGGCCCAAAACGTAAAATAATGCTTTTTAGCTCAAATCTAAAAATCTAAAAAAATACAAACAAAATCAAACTTAAACAAACATTTAAGTGAACAATGAGATGAATAATAACCTTGCTGTGAGGGCAGACGTGAGGGGGAGTCGGGGGCCGTGCGGGGGGCGGGGCGTCCTGGACCACCTGAGCGCTTGGCGTTAGTAATGGGAGTGCGTGTCCCTGCTGGCTCCTCAGACGACGTGGTGGGACCCTCTTCCTCCTCTAGCGCCCCCTGGAGGCCAGGAGGTGTGGTGGCCGTGACGTTTGGAGAGCCAGAGACCTGAGGTGCATCTGCCGGGGTGATGCTGCTGCTGATGGTCACGTGATTCAGCGGTTCGGGCGGGGCGGTGCCGGAACCTCTGTGGGAGGAGTCTAGTGGCGGGGCGGTGCCGGAACCTCTGTGGGAGGAGTCTAGTGGCGGTGCCACAGTGAGTGGGGAGGATGATGACGTGCGTGATGACACGGGTGTGGCTCTGGGAGGCTGAGGAGGATGAGGGGACGACAGGGTGGCAGAGAGGGGGGTCTGGGTTTGGGAAGCGTCTGGTCCAGCGTCTGCTCCTGGGTTAGGGTCTGGGTCTGGTCCTGAGAGTGTAGAGGTATGAGGGTAGGTGGGGAGGAGGGTAGAGGTATGAGGGTATGTGGGGAGGAGGGTAGAGGTATGAGGGTAGGTGGGGTGGTAGGAGTGTCTCAGAGAACCAGGCTCCATGGAAGAGATGAAGAACATCTAGAGGAGACAGAGAGAGAGAGAGAGGATTTTTCACACAGTCAATTTTTCCCCCCAAACCAAACATAAAAGTACTTGTCTTTTAGTTCTACTGGATCGTTTATATTTAGTTTACACATTCTGAAGAAAACCTGGAGACTGACATTCAGTAATTGGGTCTTTATGATCAAAATAAGAACATTATAATGTTTTTTGTGGAAAAGAAAAGAAAAAATGTTCCACGGACAAGACCCAGTCTTTGCCACGGACACATATGTCCGTGTACAGACATATTGATGACCCCTGTGTCAGTGATAAAAAGGTAGTCCACCAACATTTTTCGTCATAGAGCACCGAAGTCTGACGTCATTTACACATCCTAGGTTTGTCTACCTGGTTCGCGGTTTTTCACCCCCATTCTGAATCCCATAGATGTGTTTAATATCGTGTCAAATAAGAACTGTGTTCCACAAATAAATGACCCCGGTGGTTTTACTCTTATGGATATGAAGCATCAACTGACGGTGAGAAAACAATAATGTTACTTCAGCCAAATTAGTTAAATTTTCGCCAGAAACAGACCAAATCATCAAATGTATCAAATATAAGTGACTGACTATCATAAACGATACAGAACCTCCTCCCTGACAATATCGCAGAGACAGTTTGTTTATTTTTGGACCACTATTTTTATATGAGACGATTCTAAGATGACCCAATGTTATTCTGATCTCCATAGAGACATTACTTTACGAACCAGGGGATGAACGAGTGACATCAGGACTTCTGTACTCTATAGTTTTACTCGATGAAATCAACACTTCTTTCAACGTGGAAACGATTGAAAGCAGTTGTGATTATCTCAAATAATTGCGATGATGTAATAACTGTGCCAGGCCTGTGTTGATGATGTAATAACTGTGCCAGGCCTGTGTTTATGATGTCATAACTGTGCCAGGCCTGTGTTTATGATGTCATAACTGTGCCAGGCCTGTGTTTATGATGTAATAACGGTGCCAGGCCTGTGTTTATGATGTCATAACTGTGCCAGGCCTGTGTTTATGATGTCATAACTGTGCCAGGCCTGTGTTTATGATGTCATAACTGTGCCAGGCCTGTGTTTATGATGTCATAACTGTGCCAGGCCTGTGTTTATGATGTCATAATGGTGCCAGGCCTGTTTTTACCTGTGAGAAGGCGGTGAGGATGGGTTCCTCCAGGGTTCCTGTGACATCAGAGGCCTGCTCCACCCACAGCTCTATGGGTTTGTCCAGCCTCCGCTCCTCCTCGTCCTGACTCTGTAGAGCGCTGCTCACATGGGTCAGAACCTTGTTCTGAAGAGCCTCCACCATGGACTGGATCTATAACACATCACGTTATGATGGATCTATAAAACATCATGTCAATACCACAATGTAAAAATACTCTATTACAAGTAAAAGGCCTGTGTTCAAACTTTTACTTGAGTAAAAGTACAAAAGTATTGGCATCAACATATACTTAAAAATATATAAAATATAAAATGTCGAAATTGCGATGCGACGCGTTGTAGATCTGCTATTTTCAAATAGCCTGTGTATAAAATAGGGCTGAAGTGGTTAATGTATGTTTTATAATATAATAATTTATATCTGCAAAGTAACTAGTAACTAAAGTTTTCAAAAGGTTGTAGGTGGAGTAAAAGTACAATATTTGCCTCTGAGATGTAGTGGAGTAGAGGTAAAAGTACTGAAAATTGGAAAAACTCCAGTAAAGTGAAAATACCTCCAAATTTTACTGAAGTACAGTACTTGAGTAAATGTACTTAGTTACTTTACGCCACTGGATCTATAAAACATGATGGATCTATCAAACGTTATGTCATGATGGATCTATGCACAGAAAGGAGGGACGGTTGTGTTCCTCAGTAACGGCTGTATTTACTTGTACGTACATATGTTCATCTCAGAATATGTTGTTCCTGGGATCCCCAGAAGCAAAGATTGGAGTTAAAAATGTTTGCAGGTATTTCTTCAGAGCAGTGCAGGGGTTGACACTAATGCCTGCCCACCTGCCCGGGGCAGGTAAATAAATGTCGGGCAGGTGAAGTTTGCTATTGGGTTGCCCGACAGGGCAGGTGCACATTTTGAGTGGGGATGCAACGAGATATGCAACGAGAAAAATATAAAATAACAAGTGTGAACCCATATTAATTTATTATTATATGATATGAATATCATATATATATTATTTACTAGATATTTGGAATAAATATTGAGGTATGACATTTTTTATCGTGCAGCCCCAGAATTTGCAAGTAGAAAGTCCAAAATAAGTGTTAAATTGAACGGTAATTAATTTTGTTTAGCATTTTATAATGAACGATTTACTTTTCGGGCAAGTGGGCAAGACCTGTGGGCAAGTAGAACATGACCTGCACTTGCCCAATGTGCCTCTGAGACCTTAGTGTCAACCCCTGCAGTGTAATGTAATGCAATGTAATGTAAAGTATTTTTACCTCATCAACAGGTGTATTGGGCAGGTATTTCTTCAGAGCAGTGTAATAAGGTAATGTAATGTAAAGTAAAGTATTTTTACCTCATCAACAGGTCTATCAGGCACCATCAGAGCGGTGTAATGTAATGTAATGTAATGTAAAGTAAAGTATTTTTACCTCATCAACAGGTGTATCTGGCACCATCAGAGCGGTGTAATGTAATGTAATGTAATGTAAAGTAAAGTATTTTTACCTCATCAACAGGTCTATCAGGCACCATCAGAGCAGTGTAGTCCAGGCCAGAGGATCCATCGGTAGTCCTGGCCTGAGCTTTGAGTCCGTTCAGCAGCCTCTGCTTCTGGGCGGGCTTCCAGTCACAGACCACGCCCCTCTTGCCCCGCCCGTCCTGCCGCCGGCCGGGCGACGCCCCCGGGTCGATGCCGGCCGCGGCGGCGGCCCGGACGTGGAAGCGGCTCGGTTTGGCTCGTGGACGTGTGGGAGGCTTCATGACGGAACCGATGGTTTTGGAACGTGTTCTCTGTCAGCGGGACAACAAAATATATACACACATGATTAATAAACCCAGGGGTCTTCAACAGGGGGTCGAGGACCCCTAGGGGGTCCTCAGAGTTACTACAGGGGGTCCGCCAAATCTTTGCGTGATAGGATTTTTTTTTTTTTACCGTAACCACTTGAACCCTAGCATCCCTTTTCTGAGGAGAACTTTAGCCAAAAAATAGCAGATCTACAAGCTCACAACGCCGAGCTTGTAGATCGGCTATTTTTTAACAAAGAGGTTTTTGGTGTAGAGGGAAAAAAGAGCAGACCAAGTATACAAAAAAAGTTGAATCTGAAACACAATTTTATACAATATATAGGGGGTCCCTGCTTCATCTCTCTTTCAGCTAGGGGGTCCTTGGCCTGAAAACGTTGAAGACACCTGACTTAACCCATTTAGACTGCGAACGCATCTGTGTAACCATTATTTTATACTTTGGGCTATTACAAAATAGCAGATCTACAAGCTCATAGCGCGGCACCGAGTGCCGCGCTATGAGCTTGTAGATCGGCTATTTTTTGAAAAATCATGAACATTTTTGCTTAGAATGAATATATTTTTTTTAAGCGAACATTTTTAACTCAAATCTTTGCTTCTGGGGGGTCCCTGGAACAACATATTTTAAGATGGGGGTCCATGGCCAAATACATGTCATGTTGGGGGTCCTAGACATGAAAAAACTTACGTTTGAGAACCACTGATATAGAAACATTTGTTTAAATAGAAAAAAACTGTTAGGATTTAGAAGACATTTGTAGAATCCCCCAGAAGCAAAGATTTGAGTTAAAGATGTTCGCTTTAAAAAAATATATATATATATGTATATATATATATATATATATAGTAAAGATTTGCACACATTTTCAAAACAATACCAGATCTACAAGCTGGTAGATCTGGTATTTCTGAATAGCAAAAGAAATCTGAAAATGACACAGATGCGTTCCCGGTCTTAATGGGTTTTAACAGGAGAACCATGTCTTCCATTATAGCATGCTGACTTTATAGGAATATAAATCCTGCAGTTTCTAATAAAGCTTGGATTCCAGAATAAAGGGAGAAGAAATGCCAGCTTTGAGTTTTACAAACTAACAGACAAAACCTGCTTCTCCCTCTCAGCCTGAAACACCATCAGCTTTAAATAAACAATACAAGTAGGCTTTGTTAAAGTGGTGTGAACTGAGTAATATAAAGCAGGTTACATTTTTTAAGACATTGCGCAAGAGTTGCGCCCGTAGAGATAACACTACTGATTCCCCTACTGGTCAAATGTTGAATTGCATCTTCTAGTGCAAAATATTATGGAACCGGATGAAGACCGAGGCGAATTAAATACTTTATTCAACTCGTTGGATAGATTTTATGGTGCGCTAGAACTTAAAACATCTGAGAGAGTGGCGGAAATGCTTTACTTTTTGGATAAGATGTGCAGAAAGGGGTAAGAAACATGTAAAGTGGAAAATGTGCGACAATGTCTACCGCAAACGGCAGAGACAAACGAGGAACCTAATCTCTGAGCTACACAGCGGAGGGAGAGGTTCCGTCGGAGCTAAAGAGGAGGATGAATGAACTGAAATCAGAGAAACCCCGAAATGCGTTGGGAATTGATTACATGAAACAATCACCTGTGCGTTCAGGCTCTATGTTAGTAAACACATAATGTCTCTATATAAAATACATAATAAATACATATAATAAAAACGTCGTCCATTGTTCTCAGCTCGCCGTTTACACCTGTAAGTGTACTTAAGTACGGTACTTGTGTAGATGTAGTTACTTTACACCTCTAGTCTGTGGAATAGATTACATTTAAATAAAATGAATCCTTACTGTCCAGCGCTGCTGTCGACCCGCGTTTGTTGCCGGAACTAGCTCCTACGGGGTGCGGCGCGGTCCAAACGGAACGGAAAACTCGTAAAAGACCTATAATAGAGCTCAACGTAAAACTGACTGCGCTCCAAAAACCTAAACACCGTGTCTTTGGATTGTTACCGCGCGTCTCTTTGTGCCGTTACGGTACCAGACCGCTGCTGCTGCTACCGGTGCCCGGAGCGGCCAAAACGAGACGAAGAGGCGAAATTAACCAAGTTGTCAAATATTATAATATCGAAAAATATAAATACATATCATTATTTTCGTTACTATTCGAATACAACAGTGTGTGAGACATGTTTGCTGTTTAGTAAACATGCATTAACCGAGTAAAAGCAGTATTTATTATACTTTGGCATATTTTCAGAGAGAAAAAGCATAATGTAATGTTCTGCATAATGAGAGTAATGGATCCAAGACAGTCATCTGTGAGGACAGTCACAACAAAAAAAAGGCATGGGTTTCCGAGACTACGACAGTCATGGATGAACTTCAACATACTAACATTGTAACATAGTCTTTGCGCTTTCTCAATTTTTGGTCCTTACATCTACATAAACGTTCATATTTCAAATATAAAGTAATTCTTCAATAAAAAGCATTTTAGTCCGATCGGTGGCCATTTTATCATTGAGTTATAACGTATCATAGACTGCAGTACACCTCCCAACCGATAGGATCAAGTTGATCCTATCGGGATCAAGTAGGTGAATGCGTGGCGAAAACATGGAGAAAATGGCCACCAATCGGAATAAAATGCTTTTTATTGAACAATACAGAAGATACGGGTACTTTTGAGAACTCGTCCATAATCATAACATCCGGGGCCATAAACTAAGCACTTTACATTTGAAATATGAACGTTTATGTAGATGTACGGGCCAAAAAGGGAGACAGTGCAAACAGTATGTTGAAGTTCATCCATGACTGTCATATAGTATATGTCATGACACTTATGTTACTCATTTTCTGTTATGGTTTTATTTTAGTTGTGTCTGCGTTTTATATCTGTATATGTCTCTAGTTGTTGATTTTTTGTGTATGTAATCTCGACAGCATTGCAAACCTCAATGCTCTTTTTAAGAATAAATAAAGGTTTCAATCAATCAATCAATGCCTCATGGCTAAAGGAGTAGGCTTTTCTACCACTGTGTACGCTGTACGGATATGTTAATGCAAATATGTTTTAACTTTTAGAGAGCGAGGACTTTTACTCATTATTATTTATTTATTTATACATTGTTGTATTTATCTACTTCATTCACTATCGTGTCCAAAGAGAGGGACGCCAGCTTTAATAATGGATAAAAATGCCAAAGAATTGTCCTGGCAGCGGCGGGATTCGAACCCGCGCCTCCGGAGAGACTGGAGCCTTAATCCAGCGCCTTAGACCGCTCGGCCACGCTACCGTGATATAATGTTGGTGCATTTACGGATTTATTGTTAACTCCAAAGAATGGACGGACATAACAGTGACCAAACAGCTTTATAAAGACTTATACGTTTGATAATATTACTTTATTCACATAAGTTTAACAGTGACGTCATCTACAGCCGTTTGAACCGTAAGGAAACATGTCAGAAACACTAATATCAGTGTGTGATACTGCTTTCGGCCAGCAGGTGGCAGAGAAAAATAGGATAATATTAATAATAATAATAAACGTATGAGGCTGCGAAACCCCCATTCGAAGACATATTGTTAACCCATATGAACACATTTGTGTTGTTAAATTAGTTAAAGTATCTTTGTGTGATTTATAGGGACTTTATTTTTTGTATTTTTTACATTAACAGCCGATTCAAAAAAACAACTTTAAATTCTGATCTAAGCTTTCTGAAACACTTCAAATATGTATTCAAAAAATACAAAATCATAATGTTGCCATATTATACTGTATAGCAACAATAGGCTCAATCTATTTGCAACAACTAGCCTACAAGCTCACAGCGTGTCTGTGGCGCACTGTGAGCTTGTAGATCAGCTATTAGAGGTTTGGTGAACAGGGGGGAAAAGAGCAGACCAAGTACCAAGCCAATGGTCAAGTTTACAAAGTATTGAGGGTTTAAGTGGTTAAATGTCTGAAAATACACATTTAACATGAATCCAATATGTAGTGGGGGTCCCTGCTTCATCTCTCTCACAGCTATTAGGGGTCCTTAATTGGCCTGAAAAACGTTGAAGACCTCTGATCTGTTTATGGGGAGAGAGAGAGAAACTTGTGATGTGATAAAATTGTATCACCATTGGACTGACTTCTAGCTGGTGAAACAATGGTGAAATTAATCACTTTGGGGGTCTTTGGGGTCTTTTTTTGTGTATTATTATTATTATGCTCCACACAAATGGAACAAACTTCAGGACTCTCTGAAGCTGGTTGGATTGGGTCTCCATAGAGACCTTCAGGGTGCTTCTTGAGGACACACTACAGAGTGACTGCACCAGTTTGTTTCATGCAACCCTGTATTTGTTAGCATCTGTGACGTTGTGATGTGATTCAAATGTTTGTTATTGTTTGTTATTGTTATGTATTATTGTGTATAAAACCCTACGCTGTGATCAGGGCGTCCTTGAAAAAAGAGAGCTTGCTCTCAATGGGCTTCCATGAATAAATAAAGGAAAAACATATAAATAAAACATAGCAGACACATATAAGATATGATATGAAAGTTTGTCTCATATCATTATGACATGTATTCATAACAATGTAGGGCCTACCAGGCGTCTTCATTCTATAACATGTAGATCATAGATATTCAACTGGCGGCCCGCGGGCCACGTGCGGCCCGCGAGGAGCTTCCTTGTGGCCCCTGGCCATATTCAAAAAAAAAAAAAAAAAAAAAAAAATTTTTTTTTTTTTTTTTTTTTAATTTTCATAATTATTATTTATTTTAACTTTGATTTATGTTATCAAAGTTAAAACAGTACAAATTATTTATCCTTCATTAGTTCTTGAAAGGCCATCTTTCATTGGAACTTAACTTAGAACCTTAAATAGAACCGAATTAGACCGAATTAGACCCGAAAAAAGGTTGATTTATATTGGTCAAATAGAACCGAATTAGACCCGAATTAGACCGAATTAGACCCGAATTAGACCCGAAAAATTTCGCGCACATGCACGTGCTGCGCGCGCGTGCATTTGCGCTGTGTGGCCCCCAACTCCAAGTTATTTTACAGTTGTGGCCCCCTGCCTAATCTAGTTGAATACCCCTGATGTAGATACATCAGAAGACTCAGGGTGAACAACAACAGGTCAATGACATCTTATAACAACCACACACACCATGGTGTAAAGTAACTAAGTCATTTACTTAAGTACAATTTTGCTTGAGTATGTACTCAACTTTACTTGAGTATGTCCAATTTTTTTTGTATATTAGTTTTTATTGTTTTTTTATAAGACAAGACAAAACAAGACAAACAAACACCAGACTATAATGTGTAAGCATGAGTAATTAACCTATCTTAATGAGGTATTATATATAGGCAGAGTACAACAGACAGTATGCAGTTGGACACATCAACACTCGAGTTTAGAAAAAAACAAAAACAGAGCAATCACACTGAGTCGAGGTGGGACACGACATAATTTTCAGTACTTTTACTTCTACTCCACTACATTTCAAAGGCAAATATTGTACTTTTACTCCACTACAATTATTTGCCAACTTTAGTTACTACTAGTTATTAGTTACTTTGAAATTTTAGATTATTATTACAAAACATACATTAACCACTTCAGCTCTGTATATATTTCGGCCATTTGAAATAGCAGATCTACAAGTTCACAACATGTTGTGATGCAATGCACTGTGAGCTTGTAGATCTGCTATTTTCAAAAGATTTTATACATTTGAAAACTTGTGAAACGGGACATTCTGCATTATAAGTATACTCTCTACTTTTGGTTTGCTACATTGTTATATTGATTTTAAATAGGATTTCCATCTCTTTTTCTACAATTTACAATTTACAATGTATTCATGTATCACCTCTTTATCCAGAATGAACACATACATAGAATACATAAAATATATAAAAATAATCTGTACGTTGAAACGACAAAACCTATTATTATTTCTAATGTGATATATCTTAGTGGATATAGTGGATACAATATGTATCCTATATGTAATGTAAATAGTATTGTCTTGTTTGGACCCTCGGAAGACTAGCTGTCATTCAGGTGTCAACTAATGGGGGCCTTTGTTAACACACACACACGCACGTCACGCACGCACGCGCACACGCACACACGCATGCACATACACACACACACACACACCAACACGTGCATGCAGGCACACACACACACACGTGCGCACGCATGTGCACACATGCACGCAGGCAGGCAGGCACACACACATACACTCGCACACACGCACATACACACACGCACACACGCACATACACACACGCACACGCGCACGCATGCATGCACATGGTACACACACAACAACACGTGCATGCAGGCACACAGACACACACACACACACACACACACACACACACACACACACACACACACAGGCACTGCACAGAACAAGCATGTGCACATGCGCTGTGCGGCATGCAATCGATCCATAACCCTACATGATGCGGTACAGAGAGAGAGAGAGAGAGAGAGAGAGAGAGAGAGAGAGAGAGAGAGAGAGAGAGAGAGAGAGAGAGGGAGGATATAAGAGGGAGGGGCTTGTTCCATCGTCCAGGCCGGTTAGATTCATGTGTCATTATTATTAAAAGGAAAGAAGACCCTCCTTCTGTCTGTCTGTCTCTCCTTCTGTCTGTCTGTCTGTCTGTCTCTCCATCTGCCTGTCTGTCTGCCAGCACAAAACCCACCGCCTCAGAACAGAGCAGGAGAGGAGAGACAGACCCCCCGGACCCCCTACGGACCACCACGCCAAGAGGACTAGAAGACCCACCAAAACCCACCAAACCCACCGATAAACCTCCACCAGACCCGTAGACCCGGGACACAACAAACGGTAAAAAAAAACAATTAAATGATACCGTTAGTTTCTATTCATTATTCAATGAATGATATTTAACCGCTTATAGAGATGAAGCATATACTATCTTCTAAACGGTTATTTATAAATGAGATGATTTTTTTTCTGACAGCTATAAAAAATGCAAATGAAGTTATTTTATTAGCAATATTAATTTAATATTAATTTATTTCAGATCAATGTCTTTTCCGACCGCTTCGGAAAAGACATTGATCTGAAATAAATGAACCTTAATAAATATATCTGTTAATAAATGAATGAATGTCTAGTATAAC
This sequence comes from Gymnoscopelus microlampas, assembly GCF_963454915.1. Taxonomy (NCBI): domain Eukaryota; kingdom Metazoa; phylum Chordata; class Actinopteri; order Myctophiformes; family Myctophidae; genus Gymnoscopelus; species Gymnoscopelus microlampas. The sequence goes on from NC_139956.1 coordinate 2,178,129, forward strand.
GGTTATTTTATACTGTGTCTAGTATCTATTTTAACCTTTATAACGGTTGTATAATATCGTATATTTCATAATATATAGGATAACTATATAGATTGATGAATAACGGTCTAAGGTTATTATAACATGAATGGTGCTGTATCTTATATAGAGAGGAGAGGGTGGGTTAGCTTTAAGATCCTTTATAGGATCTGATGATGATCTGTTTGAGCTTTAGAAAGAGATCCAGTCACGATTCTCTGACTGTATATGTGTTGTATGTATTAGTCATAAGGGTAACGCTATAGAATGAGTGGATCACGCGACCCACTCTGGTGATCCATCTATGTACATTATGTGATCTCAGCATCCTTCTGTCTAATCGGCCATTTTGTGGTGGAGTCAAGATTATAAGGAATATATGCCTTCCTCCATCCCATGCAAGGTGCAATTATTATTATGTATAAGAACCATGCAAGGTGCAATTATAATTATATTAATACCATGCAAGGTGCAATTGTTATTATAAGAATGCAAGGTGTAATTCTTATTAATAAGAACCATGCAAGGTGCATCTATCTATCTATCTATCTATCTATCTGTCTATCTATCTATCTATCTATCTATCTATCTATCTATCTATCTATCTATCTATCTATCTATCTATCTATCTATCTATCTATCTATCTATCTATCTATCTATCTATCTATCTATCTATCTATCTATCTATCTATCAATCAATCAATCAATCAATCAGTCAATCTCATTTTGGAGATGGATGGATGGATTCTCAAAGTGTGGTCAGAGGACCCTGTAGGGTCCTTGAAGGTGTTCCTAGGGGGTCCCGCCCTGTGAGCTTGTGGATAGGCTGTTTTCATTTATTTATTTATATTATATGGGGGAACCCCCCCCCCTGGCTCTAAAGCCTTTCCGATGGGGGGGTCCCCATGCAGCCAAACACGTGTGACTTTGGGGGTCCTTGATATGAAACAGTGACAGTGTGTGTGTGTGTGTGTGTGTGTGTGTGTGTGTGTGTGTGTGTGTGTGTGTGTGTGTGTGTGTGTGTGTGTGTGTGTGTGTGGGGGGGGGTTTCATGGTCATGCAGTGATGTTTCCTACAGGACCTATAGAAGAGCTCTGTGGTGGCTACGCCTCTGCTGTACTGTGTGTGTGCGTGTGTGTGTGTGTGTGTGTGTGTGTGTGTGTGTGTGTGTGTGTGTGTGTGTGTGTGTGTGTGTGTGTGTGTGTGTGTGTGTGTGTGTGTGTGTGTGTCTGCATGCACGTGTTGTTGTGTGTGTACCATGTGCATGCATGCGTGCGCGTGTGCGTGTGTGTACTGTATGTGCGTGTGTGCGTGTGTGTATGTGCGTGTGTGCGAGTGTATGTGTGTGTGCCTGCCTGCCTGCGTGCATGTGTGCACATGCGTGCGCACGTGTGTGTGTGTGTGCCTGCATGCACGTGTTGGTGTGTGTGTGTGTGTGTATGTGCATGCGTGTGTGCGTGTGCGCGTGCGTGCGTGACGTGTCTGTGTGCGTGTGTGTGTGTGCGTGCGTACGTGAGTGTGTGTGCATGCGTGTGCGTGTGTGTGTGTGTGTGTGTGTGTGTGTGTGTGTGTGTGTGTGTGTGTGCGTGTGTGTGCGTGCGTGCGTGCGTGCGTGCGTGCGTGCGTGCGTGCGTGCGTGCGTGCGTGCATGTGTGTGTGTGTGTGTGTGTGTGAGGATCAAGGGGTTAGCATCTGGCTTGTACATTGAGGCTATATAGGAAGTGTAACAGTTCATATGAATGGCCTGTAGTCTCGCTGTTTCACCCGGCTGGTGTCAGGAGCAATTAGGCTCCATTCAAGCGGATGGAGCCTAATTGCTTTATACTTGATTTTATTACCTTAATAAACATTGGGTGCCAGCATTTTATAATAACAGATTACTCCAAGACGTGCACATTCCATGTGAAAAAAGAGCATGCCTCCATTTTGCCCGATGCTCCTGGTTAACGCCTGGAACGATAACATCTCTCACGCGAGTAACAATGGCGGAGCGATCGTGCATACAAAATGAGTCGTTTTCCCCAACGTTATAGGGGTTTTAGAGAAGGAAATAGAACGGAAGCGGATGGGAGCCATGTTTCTTGACACGGTGATCTATAAGGCCCTTCCTTCTCAGAATCACCATGGGTGATTCCAGAGCTGCTCCAGCCCTTCCCGTGTGGAAAAAAACGAGAAAAAAAACGAAAATACAGAAAACACGGTTCAGACTGTGTTTGGCACCCGATGTGTTAATAAACACTGTCGTTAGTTTAAAGTCTTCTTTCATCATGATATGCGTTTTGGTAAATTATGCTCCCATTTATTTTAAAATGAATGATAAAGTAGGGTATATGTTTCTAGGGTTTCTATTGGTTCTACCAGAGTGAAGCCCCGCCCTCGCTGCGGTTTCAGCCAATAGCATTAATGTCCGTTTGCATTTCGGACCGGATATTTATAAAGTGACATTGTGAGGGACCACTTCCAGTGGTGGAAAGTAACTAAGTCCATTTACTTAAGTACTGTACTTAAGTAACATTTTGAAGTATTTGTTCTCTACTTGAGTATTTCCAATTTCCAATACTTTTACTTCTTAATATGTCTGATATTTATGCTTAGTTGTCTTGCACCGAAAACATCAGATCTACAAGCTCACACGTGTGTGTGTGTGTGTGTGTGTGTGTGTGTGTGTGTGTGTGTGTGTGTGTGTGTGTGTGTGTGTGTGTGTGTGTGTGTGTGTGTGTGTGAGTCTGTAGAACATCTGTTTAGAGCTTGAAGGTTGAGGAAAAAATGCCGGTTACGATTTTTGGATGTCCTCATACGTACAGTAATCGTGTGCGTGTGCGTGTGCGTGCGCGCGCGTGTGTGTGTGTGTGTGTGTGTGTGTGTGTGTGTGTGTGTGTGTGTGTGTGTGTGTGTGTGTGTGTGTGTGTGTGTGTGTGTGTGCGCGTGCGCGCGTGCGTGTGCGTGCCTGTGCGTGCGTGCGCGTGCGTGCGTGTGTGTGTGTGTGTGTGTGCGTGTGTGTGTGTGTGTGTGTGTGTGTGAGAGAGGAGTGCAGTGTGCAGCACACGTGGACTTCTTGTATAGATCGTGACCGCTCTATAGCCTGTCTGTCTGCTCCTGTAGCTGTCTGTCTGCTCTATAGCCTGTCGGTCTTCTCTATAACTGTCTGTCTGCTCTGTAGCTGTCTGTCTGCTCTGTAGCTGTCTGTCTGCTCTGTAGCTGTCTGTCTGCTCTATAACTGTCTGTCAGCTCTGCCTCTGTAGCTGTCTGTCTGCTCTGTAGCCTGTCTGTCTGCTCTGTAGCCTGTCTGTCTGCTCTGTAGCTGTCTGTCTGCTCTGTAGCTGTCTGTCTGCTCTGTAGCCTGTCTGTCTGCTCTGTAGCTGTCTGTCTGCTCTGTAGCTGTCTGTCTGCTCTGCAACTGCCTGCCTGCCCTATAGCCTGTCTGTCTGCCCTATAGCCTGTCTGTCTGCTCTATAACTGTCTGTCTGCCCTATAGCCTGTCTGTCTGCTCTATAGCCTGTCTGTCTGCTCTATAACTGTCTGTCTGCCCTATAGCCTGTCTGTCTGCTCTATAACTGTCTGTCTGCCCTATAGCCTGTCTGTCTGCTCTATAACTGTCTGTCTGCCCTATAGCCTGTCTGTCTGCCCTATAGCCTGTCTGTCTGCCCTATAGCCTGTCTGTCTGCTCTACAGCTACCCTACTGTGTCAGAGCGACAGCGTTGCTTGCTGAGAACGTTGTGGTGTGTTGATGTGATTTGCAGTGGTGTAAAGTAACTAAGTATATTTACTGTGCTGTACTTAAGTACAATTTTGAGGTATTTTCTTTTATTTTACTGGAGTATTTCTAATTTTCAGTACTTCCACTTTTACTTCACTACATCTCAGAGACGAATATTGTACTTTTACTCCACTACAATTATTTGAAAACTTTAGTTACTTTGTAGATTTTGATTATTATTATTACAAAACACACATTTACCACTTCAGACCTATTTAAACTTTAGCTATTTGAAAATAGCCGATCTACAAGCTCACACAAGTGAGCTTGTAGATCTGCTATTTTCAAAATATTTTTTATACATTTTAGTTTTGGTACCTTAAGTAGATGTTGATGCCAATACTTTTGTACTTTAACTCAAGTACATTTTTAATACCAGACTTTTTACTTGTAACAGAATATTTCTACATTGCAGTATCCATACTTTTACTGACTGAGAGTATCTTTTTGCAGTGACTGGCTTTGTGCAGCAAACATGACTAAAAAGGGGAAATGAGGAATGTCCAAAAGTTAAAGTTAAACTCAAAAAAGCTTTATTCCATATCTGTTTTTCCAGGCTTGAAAACAAAACATAAATAGACTTGAGCGTATAGCACATAACTTAGAATAGAGCAGAATAGAACAGAATTAGAATAGAACTTATTGATTGATTGAAATTTGTATTAGGCAAATTAATGTAAAACAACACAGTTACATTTATAATACTTTTGTCTAAAAGGTCCGACCAAAAAAGTCCTTGCAGACTTGTTTCCGTTGGGGTCCTTGAATTCATTTCATAGACATATATACTGTAGTAGCAACCAAACAGTTCAACAATCAACATAAAAATACGGACAAAAAATACCACTATGTACAAAAAAAAGCATGAAAAAAAAAAGGGGGGGGGGGTCGTCTGTCTACCGGGAAACTGGTACTACCTCCTCTTATGGCCTCCAGAAAGATGAGTTTTTAGGGCTGTTTTAAATGAGCCCAGCGAACTGCATTTTTTGAGGGATGGGGTTAGACCAGTGGTTTTCAACCTGTGGTCTGGGGACCACCAGTGGTCCTTGAGGGGGTTCCAGGGGGTCCCCAGCCAAATTATTTGTTAGGAACCAAATTGACCCTTATGGGTCTGTAACTCTGAGAGTGTACAAATGGAACCAAATGGACCCGTCAGGGTCCATTTGGTTCCATTTGTACACTCTCAGAGTTAAATAAACACTAATGATGATGATACAGTGTAGATTGGGACCCCCAAGAAATCAAAATGGTTGAGTCCCTGGCATATCTTTTCAAAAGGTGGTCCGTGGGCTAATATGTGTCAATTTGGGGGTCCTTGACACGAAAAATGTTGAAAACCACTGGGTTAAACTATTCCATACCTTGGTGGAATATAATAATAGATAATAATAATAGATAATAGAGCATATAGCACGTAACATAATAGGAGGCAGCAGCAACAAACACCAGACATAAAAAAGCTGTGACCCTCCAATCAACTACACCTGGCCCTCTCTCTTGCTCTCCTCTCCTATACATGGCTCATACATACATGTGTCCTGTTATAGACACATGTAAGTACAAGTACTTTTTCCACCTCTTGTGATCTTAATGAAGACAGAACACACATGCTTTACGCCTGACATGGTTGGCAGGCAGCAGCAGGTTTCGTCGTTTCAAACAAGATTTTTGTTGTTTTTTCAAATTAACGTGAGAACAATGGCTTCAACAGCATGACTCTAGCTTTCCAGGAATAGTATAAAGCCTGCCGTTTCTATTAGCTTGGATTTCCCACCGATGATGTCACTGGTAGGCATGGTTTCTGAACCGTCCACAGCCCTCCTATGAGACACAGTATAGACAAAATGGTAACAAATTATAATGAGCACTAGTGAGGACCAATTATATGAAGACAAGGTTGAAAATGGGTGGTCCTTTAACCTGGAACGCATCTGTGTCACTTTAGATTTCTTTGGCTATTCAAAAATAGCAGATCTACAAGCTCATAGCGCGGCAGCGAGTGCCGCGCTATGAGCTTGTAGATCTGCTATTTTTGAAAAATCTTGAAAAGATTTTATTTTTTATTTTTTTCAAAAAACTGTTAGGATTTAGGAAACATTTTTAAGAATCGCCTCAGATCTTAATGGGTTAACTATTATTTTATTATATAATTATTTTTGAATACTTAATATAGTATTTAGTTGAGTACCTGTACTTCTTACCACTGGTGGTTACATCAGAGGTTCTCAGAGGGGGGGGGGGGGGGGGGGGCAGAGATGGAATTTGGACAGAGATGATGTGTGGGTTTGGTGATCTGATGTCTGCTGGCAGTTTGGAATTTGGAAATGAAAGCATTGGACACATCACTGTGTACTCTACTACACACACACACACACACACACACACACACACACACACACACACACACACACACACACACACACACACTTCATTATAGTCGCATCAAGAGAGTCAGTCGAGAGACGGAGGAAAAATAGAAAAACACAACATGGACAAACTGACAGACAGACAGACAGACAGACAGACAGACAGACAGACAGACAGACAGACAGACAGCTTTAATCATTGTACATGTATTCACACTCTGTCTCTCTCTCCCCCTCTCTCTCTCTCACACACACACACACACACACACACACACACACACACACACACACACACACACACACACACACACACACACACACACACGCGCACACACACACACACACACACACACACACACACACACACACACACACACACACACACACACACACACACACACACACTGTCTCTCTCTCTCTCTCTCTCTCTTTCCCACACACACACACACACACACACACACACACACACACACACACACACACACACACACACACACACTCTCTCTCTCTTTCCCACACACACACACACACACTCTCACTCTCTCTCTCTCTCTCTCTCTCTCTCTCTCTCTCTCTCTCTCTCTCTCTCTCTCTCTCTCTCTCTCTCTCTCTCTCTCTCTCTCTCTCTCTCTCTCTCTCTCTCTCTCTCTCTCTCTCTCTCTCTCTCTCTCTCTCTCTCTCTCTCTCTCACACACACACACACACACACACACACACACACACACACACACACACACACACACACACACACACACACACACACACACACACACACTCTCTCTCTCTCTCTCAGTAATCTACATAATATGTATAACAATAACATAAATGTAAAAATATATTTGCTCACGCCAACACATACTGAGTTTCAGAGACATGTGTGTGTGTGTGTGTGTGTGTGTGTGTGTGTGTGTGTGTGTGTGTGTGTGTGTGTGTGTGTGTGTGTGTGTGTGTGTGTGTGTGTGTGTGTGTGTGTGTGTGTGTGTGTGTGAGTGAGTGAGTGAGAGATAGATTGTGTGTATGTGTATGTGCGTGCACACTGTTAATTGAAGTGTGACTGTGACGTAGGAGAGGAGAGGAGAGGTGGGGGAGGGGGTTCTCCTTTAATGACACCACTACTGCTGCAAAGTCATCTAGGGCATGTGCGTGCGTGCTCACGTGTGTGTGTGTGTGTGTGTGTGTGTGTGTGTGTGTGTGTGTGTGTGTGTGTGTGTGTGTGTGTGTGTGTGTGACACACTGCTCTGTGCATTGAAAAACTAGTGCTTATACATGCCCACACTGTCACATGCACACCATTACACACACACACACACACACACACACACACACACACACACACACACACACACACACACACACACACACACACACACACACACACACGCACACACGCACACACGGACACACACACATTTCCCCACCCCCACCCGTGCACCCCCTCCCCTCCAGTACAGATTGCATCAGAGGTTTTCTGTGACGTCTCAGGGTTGACCCCCCCCCCCATCTCAAAACATGTTGTTCCAGGGACCCCCAGAAGCAAAGATTTGCACACATTTTCACGATTTAAAAAAAAAATAGCAGATCTGCTACGAGCTTGTAGATCTGCTATTTTTTGAATAGCCAAAGTGTAAAATAATGCTTTTTAGCTCAAATAAAAAAATGACACTGATGTGTTCCAGGTTTCAATGGGTTAATGTTTTTCAGTCCAAGGACCCCTGAGATTGATTGATTGATTGATTGATTGATTGTTGTGTAATGATGTGTTATATTAAGTGGGTCATAGTGTACAGCAGAGGTCTTCAACCTTTTCAGTCCAAGGACCCCCTAGCTGAGAGAGAGATGAAGCAGGGACCCCCTCTATATTGTAGAAAATTGTGTTTCAGACTAAACATTTTTTTCCTCTTTTTCCCCTGTACACCTCTATACCTCTTTGCCAAAAATAGCAGATCTACAAGCTCTCAACGGCTCGCAGCGCGAGGCGTTGAGAGCTTGTAGATCTGCTATTTTCGACTACTGTTCCCCTCAGAATAGGGATGCTACGGTTCAAGTGGCTAATGTAAAAAGAAATCCTCTCACACAAATATTTGGCGGACCCCCTATAGTAGCTCTGAGGACCCCCTAGGGGTCCCAGACCCCCTGTTGAAGACCTCTGGTGTACAGTATACAGTAGCATCATGATACTCAACTAGACTCACTGACATAGATCTATAGATCTGCTTCTCCCACTGGGGAATGATTATCTTAATGTGAAACATAGTTCTCTCTCTCTCAACAGTAAACAAACCAACAGACAGTATAAGTGTATACAGGGTATCTGCACATTTATAAAGTTACTGCTGATTGTTAGGGGTCCCCAGTTCAAATATGATTATTTTGGGGGGTTCTCAGTTCAAATATGATTATTTTGGGGGGTCCCCAGTTCAAATATGATTATTTTGGGGGGTTCTCAGTTCAAATATGATTATTTTGGGGGGTTCTCAGTTCAAATATGATTATTTTGGGGGGTTCTCAGTTCAAATATGATTATTTTGGGGGGTTCTCAGTTCAAATATGATTATTTTGGGGGGTTCTCAGTTCAAATATGAACCTCCCCCTCCCCCCCAAAGGAGAAGGATAGGGGAGGGGAGGCGAGGGGGTGTGATTAATGGACTGTGACATCAAAGTCCACGGGCCAATCACAGCACTTTTTAGGCTAATTATTCAGAAAACCCCAGACAGACAGACAGACAGACAGACAGACAGACAGACAGACAGACAGACAGACAGACAGACAGACAGACAGACAGACAGACAGGTAGCTGTTATGTAAACACAGAAGGTGAGACAGGTATAGGTACAGATGAGTAGTGAGGATAATAATGCTTTGTGTCACATGACCCGGGCTGTGAGGTGTCACATGACCCGGGCTGTGAGGGTCCTGGTTGTAAATGATGACCTGTGAGGGTTGACCTTTCACTGTGACCGTGACCTTTGACTGATTAAACAGCCAGCAGGCTGTAATGTAATATAAAGGATATTTACAGCTGTCAGTGTGTCATCACTCTGACACACAATCAAGCGGACTGGTGATGACAATACAGTAGTGGACGGGAGGGGGGGGGGGCGGGTGGGGGGGGGTATGTTTGGAGTGATTGATTAGGGGAGTGGTTAGGGAGGGGTTGAATAAATTAACCCATTGTTTACCTATTCAATCATGGAACGCATACTGTGACATTTTAGATTTTTTTGTTTTGTTGCTATAACCATTATTTTATATCTGCTATTCAAAAATAGCAGATCTACAAGCTCATTTGTAGATCTGCTATTTTTGGAAAAATAATAAAAATGAAAATAATTTGAATATATATATTTCAAATCTTTGCTTCTGGGGATTCTACAAATTATGTCTTCTAAATCATAACAGTTTTTTTAAGCGTTGCGTTGTGTTGCGTCTAAAACAGTTTTCTTTAGTTTTACTTAACACACAGTGCATGGTACAACGTTTGGGCCAGACATGGCCTTCATCAGGTGAACTGATGTGTGACTTTATCTACAGTATAGCTGTAGGTCTACTGCTGTAGATCACAACCCGTAACCACGGTGACAGAAGGAGGTTACTTTTAACACCAAGACAGTGTGTGAGTGATGACCATTGAGGATCTAACCCACATTTA